>NW_027202732.1:0-166038 GCF_024711535.1 Dipodomys merriami | reverse complement strand
CTGAAAGCAGTATACTCAAACTTGACATTCAAAATAAACTACATGAATTTATACTACTATTCCAAAATACTAAAATTTATTTGATCTAGAAATGAAAATAAAACTCCCACCTTGTTACTTTAGTAGCAATTGACATCATGAAAGTAGAAGAATAATGATCAGAAACTGAGGTAAGAGAATTGGAGTATGTCTAAAATTAGAATATAGGATCTGTATTACAGATACAAAATCTTGTTCAATACGCTCACGAATTGAAAACCTGTAATCCTATATTGAAAGCAAAATTTACATATACAGTTTTCCAGTTATTTTGCTTACCTATCACTTCTGATCACATATCTTCTTATGAATGTTTATCATATCTTTGAATAAATCACGATTTGCATGCACTTATCACCTTAAGGAAAGACAGTCTGATTTTATATCTTTCATTCTATGTGACAAATCCTTATTTTTTGTTTCCCTGTTTGCTGAAAAAAAATGTATCCCTGGAAACAGGATATTGACAGAAAATCTGGGTGTAATTTTCATTTTTTAAATTTCAAAAATAAACTTGGTTTTGACTAGTCATTTTCTAACAATGAGTGATATTCATGAACACTAATATTTTGGTGCCTTTAAGTAAATTGAGACTTGATGTGGTATGGTAGTTCTTGGGTCTGATTGACTTAATCATTAGACCATTCATGTATAAACATTTGCATTGAACTTTTTTATTTTTATATATAAAATAGTCCCCAAAGTTTTACTTTAAAGTGATAATGGGAGGAAGTGTCTTCATGTTCAAAACTTTATATTTATTTCAATTAAAGTACTGAAAGTACACGATGTTCACTGGAGCAATATGATGAGAAACATGAGAAAGATGAGAAAAATATTTCTAGAAAAAGATGAGAACGTATTTCTAAAGAGAATGGATATATTGATTAAAACATAGAAAAGAGTAAAATAGGATTCTTGCTTGAGACTGCATAAATTTCATATGAATGTAGCTCAAGATGAGACTGAGAGATAAATTCATACTTATATTACTGAGATTTACATCACAATATAAGAAATATAGGTATTTTAAGGAATTGGTCATTCAAAGCACTAGATACCTAATGGATGAAGAATGGAATTGAAAATTTCAGATGAAAACAAATCAACATGCAGGTATTATGATTTTATAATATTATATGAAAGAACTGAAGCTTTTATCTTCTGAAAAAGAATGTTTAGCCTGTAATTTCAATGTAAATGTAATGAGTCTAATATGTTTCCTCCAAGATATCCAAGAGTACTATGCTCATTCTCTAAAGAGTAAATAAGTAATTATTTTCATTAGTTTTGCTTAATATTTATTTACTTGTAGCAAAAGGTTAAAATGTCTGCTCTCTTTCTTTCAATGTAATAACATATATTTCATATTATTACTGTCTCTTCAGAGAAGCCTGAAATCACTATTTCAAAGTAACACAAACAGAAAAACAAAAATAACCAGATACAACCATCACAAATGCTAAATTATGTGAAAAAATCCACAATATCAAAAATAAACCTGAGGAAGTAGAAAGACAATGGCAGAATAAGAACAGAAAATTACCCTAGCTCTAGCTAATGAAACAGAGATTTAGAGTCCTAGCAGGTATTCCACTTCTAGCAGGTCAAACAAGTCAGTTATAATTATATATAAATATATAATTCAAAAGAACATTTTATTCTGTCTTTACAAGAAAACAAAAATCTATGAAAAGTTACCCAGCCTGGCAGGTGACTGTTGTGACTGTGTTGGACAACATACTCAAAAGCACAGCTGCACTGTGGAAACAAAAGGGCTACATGGGAAAAAAGCAGGAACAGAGAAAGCCACATCCAAACACAGACACTATTCACCTTACCACTGGACAGTTCGAATTGTCATTGGAACCATCAGTACTAACATGACAACATCTCACCACAAATGATCTCTAATCCTACACTTAATCGTCTAGACAAAAACCAAATTCCAGAAAAACAAATAACAACAGAAGACCTGAAAAATCAACCAAGAACATAGAGAGTCACCTATTAAGATCATAGATTCCCCAAATGAAAGCCAAGAAATCCACCAAATGGACAGAACAAATAAGAAAAATACAAGAAAACTGATGCCAAGGTAGTATAATTCACACAGGAACTGACCAGACATTAGAACAGACAATTAAGGAGCTAGAAGAGAGAATTCAAAATACATCACAAATACTGCTGAAAAATGTGATTAACGAAAAGATACAAAATCTTTACAAGGAAATTTGTCAAAAAAGATGAAACCAATCAAAGATTAGCAAAATAATTCATGAAGACTACAAACAGAAAGATAAATAAAGTCTGAGAAGGCAAAGGAGTCCAAGGAAAAAATAGTTAAGTAATTAAATAGTTAAAAGGTATGAGAAGACACAGCTAAAAAAACAGCCCCTCCAACTCCCTTACCCAAAGAAAAGATGTAAAGAAAGTCCACACAAGACCTAAAATAAAGCTTTAGTTAAGATAGAAGCCCTAAAAAAAATGACCAATTAGAAGACAGAGAAATCAAAACCAAAGTAGAAAGTCTCCACAGCTAATAGATGACATAGAAGATAATGTTAGGCATCAAAGACAGACTAGGTCTAATAGAAAAGAGGAGTTAATCATGTAGAACAATTCCAAGAAATAAGAAACGATCTCGCTGGAAGTTCAAGATTCAGTTAGAAGATCAAACTTGGGGGAGATAGGTATCAAGAAGGAGAAGAGCAAGAAACAAAATGGATGGGAAACATATTACAAAATTCTAGCAGAGAACATGCCAAACATCCAAACACATAGGCTCATTCAGAGAAGAGAAGCCTTTAGAACACCAAACGGAGAATACCAGAACAGAACAACCCACCACCACATCATAATCCATTAGAGGATCATTAGAGATCAAGGAAAGGATTCTTAAGCTGTCAGGAGAAAAGACCGATTATTTATAAAGGATATACAGTCAGAAAAAATAATGATTTCTTAGCTGATATGGTAAAAAGGAGAGCCTGGCATGATATATGGCAAACATTAAAGACAAACAACTACCAACTGTGAATACTCTCCCAAGCCAAACTCTCCTTTATATTTAAAGGATATATAAAAATATTTCATGACAAAGAGAACTTGAAAATTTTATCTCCACCAAATCAACAAGATAGAAATTAATCAAATATATCCTACATAGAGAAGGTCAAAAAGAACAGGAAATGGTTATATAAAATGCTCCCTACCAGAGAACAATGTAAATATATTAAGAATAGATGAGGGGCTGGGAAGTGGCTCAGTGGTAGAGCACTTGCCTTGCATGCATGAGGCTCTGGGTTCGATTCCTCAGCACCACATAAGCAAAAAGAAAAAAGCCAGAAGTGGCACTGTGGCTCAAGTGGTAGAGTGCTAGCCTTGAGCTGAAGAGCTGAGGGACAGCACCCAGGCCCAGAGTTCAGGCCCCACGACTGGACCCCCCCCCCCAAAAAAAAAAAGAATAGATGAGGCACAGCTCCTAACAGCAGGTGTATAACAGCAGGAATTATTAAATATTTCCCAGCCGTAACTCTCAATATCAATGGACTTAAATTTCCAATTAGAAAACACAGGTTAGATAGTATTATGAAAAAACAAGACACATCCATCCAGTGTCCACTAGAGATACATTTCATTGACCAAAACAAACACATACTCGAACTGAAAGGCTGGAAGGAAATTTTTCAAGTAAATGGATACCATAAACAGGCCACAGTAGAATTACTAACATAAAATATTAGAGAATTAAAATTAAAATTAGTAGGAAGGGATATTATATATTGATAAAGGCAGTTCTCCATTAGGAGGATACAACAAGTGTAAATATCAATGCCGTGAATCTTGGACCACCCCACATCATCAACCAAATACTACATAACCTAAAAATACATCTCAACCCATAATTGTCACGCATGGATTGGTTATCCAGGAAAAACTCAACCAAGAAACTGAAGACCTAAATAAATAACTGCATTGACCATCTTGCCCTAACAGACATCTACAGAATATACATTCAGTGTCAGTATATACATTCTTTGCAGCAGGTCATGGAAAATTCTCCAAAACAGAACCCATCCTATGTCATACAGAAATTCTGTCCAAATCAAAAGAAAAATTAATTGAATTCCCATAGCTTGTCAGACCACAGCAGAATAAACTTACAATTAAACAGCTAAAGCAAAAAAAATTGTCAAACCTATGAAGACTGAACAACACATTGCTGAATGACCAGTGGGGCACTGAAGAGATTAGAATGGAAATCTGAAAGTTTCTGGTATTCAACAAAAATGAACACACAAAATACCAGCTCCTCTGGGACACATTAAATGCAGTACTTACAGGAAAATTTATAGCTTTGAATGCCTACATCAAGCAATTGGGGAAATCTCAAATCAGTATTTTTATCATGTACCTAAAGCTCCTTGAAGAGAGGAACAAGTCCAAATGTAAGTAGGCTGAAACATATAAAACATTAAATCAGAAATAACTAAATAAAGACAAAATAAAACATAGAAAGATCAACAAAACAGAGCTGGTTCTTTCAATAAATTAACAGACTTGACAGACCCTTACCAAATCTGACTAAAAAGAGAACTTATATAGATAGAAAGACAAGTAGAAAACTAACAGAGTGGGAGAAGGTCTTTATTTGCTCTGCAACATACAATGTCCTCATATCGCAAATATTCTTAGAGCCCCAAAATTAACGCCCCCCCAAAAAACAAATCCTCATAGAAACAACAACCCTCATAATATAATTGAACTTAAGATTTAAGGACAGACCTCTCTGAAGAAGAAATATGAATGGCCAATAGACACATGAAGAAATATGCAACATTTCTGGCCATAAAAGAAATGCAAATCAAAGCAAAATTGAGATTCCACCTAACCCCAGTTTGAATGCAGAAAACTAATAATAACAGATGCTGGGCTGGTGGGGATGTGGCCAAAAAGGAACATTACTACACTACTGGTGGAAATGTAAACTTGTTCAAATACTCTGTAAAGAAGTATAGAGGTTCCTCACTAGAGCTCCCCTATGACCCAGCAATGATGGATCAAGAAAATGTTGTATATATTCACAACAAAATTCTATGCTTCCATCAGAATGATTGACATTGTCCCATTTGTAAGAAAATGGAATCATTTGGGAACATAATAATTCAAACAAGCCAGACCCAAAGAATCAGAGGCTACATGTTTTCACTCATTTGGAAAAACTAGAATATTTCTAGGATATTCACAGTAGCTCAATAGCAATACACATATCACCATAAAATGATGCTTATCAAAATGAGCTCCAAGAAATGGATAGAAGATTATTGTATAGTGAATTGTTTTTAGTTATTTCTATTTAGTTTTTCCCCTTTGGTTTATTCCCTGTACTCACTGTTTTTGATTTCTGTACCCTTTGTCTTATTCATAAGTTAATCTGACTTGGGGAAAGGAAGGGAAATCACAGAAATGGTGGGACAAAGATTAACCAAAGCAAGAGTGATATTCACTAGACACTATGTTAGAAATAAACTTTACAACTTTGTGGGAGTGGGATGTCAGTGTTGGGGGAAGAAGAAAAAAATGTACTCATTATTTATGTAACTGTAACCCACCTCTCTGTATATCACCTCATAATAAAAAAGACAAAACAATAAGAGAACTCATGCAAATACAGAAAATTAGAGACAAAAATGAGACCACAACAGATATAAGCAAAATTGAGAATGTTATAAGACAGCACTTTGAAAATCTGATGCCAATCACCTGAAGAATCCTGGAGAAATTGATGCGTTCCTATACTGGATCTGAAGCAAGAAGTAACACATAAGAAGAAATGAAAATGAAATGTCAATAAACCACTTCCCATTTCAGAAAAATCTATGACTCAATAAATTTACCATGAAATTAAGGCCTGCAAAGAACTTACAATATATAGATGTAACTCTTCAATGGAATAGAAAGGGAAATGGAATTATCGAACACATTGTATGATGCAGAATTAGACTCTTCCCCAAATTATATAGGGACTCACCAAAGAAAGAGAACTATGAACCCAATTCTTTGATAAGCAATGATGCAGAACTTCTTAATAAAATTCTCACCAACTAATTTCAGCAACAAAAAATAATATTGTATGATCAAATAGGATTCATCTTAGGATACAATTGGATTCAATATTCTTGTCAATAATCATAATACAAAACATCAGCAGAAGCAGGTAAAAGAAAAACATGATTGTCTATAGGGATGTAATAATAGCTTTTAACAAGCTCCAATACCCCTTTATGATTGTCTGAGAAGCTAGAAATGCATGGAACATACCTCAATATAATTCAGAGTATATATATGACAGATAATTAGCATTTACCCAGTGGAAGCATGAAGACATTAAAATCAGGAATGAGACAATGATGTTCACTCTCTCTACTACTCTTCAATAAGGTAGTGGACTTTCTAGCAAGAGCAATAAGCAAGAGAAAAACATAAAGGGGATCCAAATAGGGAAGACATAAAACTATCCCTTTTTACAGATGAAATGATCCTGTATTTAAAGGACCCTATAGTTTCCTCCTTCAAGTTACTAAAGGTGATGCTAACCTTCAGCAATGTAGCAGGGTATAAAAACCACAAGAATCAGTAGTTTTTGTGTTACCAAGAATGGAAATATCCAGGCTGAAATTCAGAAAACAACTTCATATGGATTAGCCTCTAAACCAAATCAAATCTAAACTAAACAACAACAACAAAACTAGGAATTAATGTAACTAAAAATGTGAAGGACCTCTACTGTGAAAACTTTAAAAATCTAAAAAGGGAAATTGAAGGAGACTCAAGAAAATGGAAAATATTTTAATGCTCCTGGTTGGAAGAATTTACATGATGAAACTGCAATATGGCCGACAAAAAATTGACAATGCAATACTCATCAAAATCCCAACTATATTTTTCAATGCAGTAGAGAAAGCAATCCAAATTTAATATGGAATTACAAAATTACAGATGAAACAGAAGGCTTATGGGCCTATCATGATCTTACACACACACACACACACAAACAAACACAGTGGAATTCTATTCACCCATCAGAGAGGATGACTTTTCACCAGTATTAATGAAAATGAAAGGCTTGGTAAAATTATACTAAGAGCAAAGAGAACAGAATGCAGACTCAGAGCAATATAAGTTTCATGGATTCATTCATTTATGGTAGCTAGAAGGTGCCCACAAATCTACAAGTAAACAAGACTGATTCTACCTCATCCGTTAGAATGGTCATTATCAAGAAGACTAACAATAGCAAATGCTGACATGGATGTAGCCAATTGGGAACTCTATTACACTGTTGGTGGGACTTAAAGAAACATAGCTCCCATGGTTTCCCTTATTTGTAATAATTAGTTCACACCAAGGATAATCTCATGTATTTTAATTTGATATTTTGTCCTATGTTGAGCATACAATATTATTGCTATATTGTTTGTTATTATTTCTGCTAACAGGCAGATATATTTAAAGAATTATGTTCATCTTATCCATTACTGGAGGAAGAGCATCCAAAAGAGCAACATTTACTAGGAAGAACAACTCCTACTTATTTAGCTTCATTCCTATGTAAGGCCAGTGTTGTCCCCTGTATCCTCATGTTGTACATTGTAACTCTATACCAGTTCATCCTGTATATCTACTATCTTCTACATTGTGACCTAAATGCCCCAGCAATTCCACTTTGCTTTACTTTTCAAAAAATTTCACTCTTAATGTTTGAGGTTGGTGTGTGTGTGTGTGTGTGTGTGTGTTTACAAATATCAGAAGTAAACATTTTTCCTCATTTAGAATACATCTTTCAGGTGATTGTAAGTTGTGGCTAATGGGAGAAATCTCTTGCTATTTTAAGGATGAAACAGAAAAATATATTTGTGCATGCACCACAGTTGTTTAATAGTCTGTAGTTGAACACTGAACTTCGATTTATATCTTGGCTGTTGTTGTGAATAATGTGAATAACAATGAACTACAGATATATTTATGAGTTACTCAGAGAGAAATAATCACATGATTGGTGGGTCAGTTGATATTTCATCTTTGAATTTCTTTAGAAAACTGCATACTACTTTCTACAATGAGAGTACTAACCTTTATTTTGACCAAGAGTGAAGAAATTTTCCTTTTCTCCACACTCTCACCAGCCAACATTATTACTTTTTTTTAAAGTTTTTTTAAAGGGCAGTTTTTTACTGTGTGCAATACCCAAGATGACCTCAGACCCAAATCCTTTTACTCCAACCTCCTAAAAGCTTCGAATTACAAGCCTTTACCATCACACCTGGTTCCTTTGATTTTTTTGATAAGAGTTATAGTAGTTATGAAGTAGTATCATAGTAATTTTGAATTGCATTTCTCTAATGACTTTTTCTTACAAAACATTAAACCAGTATAGAAGTTGTATTAAACACAACTTTGTAAACCCACTGGCAATTTTCAGGGCTTTTTGGAAAACATGTCTATTCAGAAATTTTGTCCATTTTTAATCAAGTTTCTTGTTAATCTCATCTTTAATCTCTCTATACAAAAGCAATAATTTATTCAAGGTAGTAGAAAGGAAAAAATTAAGCAACTCCTAACATTTTTTAGTTTTCAATAACATGATATTGATTAAATCATTTTCTGTTAATGCTTGAGACTATATAACTCAATTTAGTTAGACCTTATACAAGACTATATGTATTTTATTTTACGTTGATTTTTCTTTCCAAAGCCTGTGTGACTAATTTCCCTTCGTTTCTTTCTGTCTCATGTAGTTCAGATTTCAAACAAAAGAATAAATGGAAGGAAGCGAACAAAAAAAAAATACATTTCCTCTCATCTGATGATGCCTCTACAAGAATGAGGAAAGACCTATGATAAAATATCAAAAAGACAATTTATTCTTCTGGGTTTTCCTTATCTTTGTTATTTAACTTAAATGATGTAAAACACACTATACTGCTCAGATACTTTTATGTTTTCTCAGTTTTGTACATTTTCTTTTTTTGGGGGGGGGGATCCGGTCAAGGGGCCTGAACTCTGGGCCTGGGCGCTGTCCCTCAGCTCTTCAGCTCAAGGCTAGTGCTCTACCACTTGAGCCACAGCACCACTTCCGGCTTTTTTTTCTTTTTGCTTATGTGGTACTGGGGAATAGAACCCAGGGCCTCAGACATGCAAGGCAAGTGGTCTACCACTGAGCTACCTTCCCAGCCCTGTACATTTTCTTTTGGACTTCATCTCAGTCTACAACATTCCTTCATTATTATGTCCCTGATATTTTTACACTAACAAGACTGAAGATAACCAGTTTGATTTACAGCATGAGAAGTTATCCACCTGGCTTCCCTGGAAGCAGAGCATGATCAATACATAACATTACTTCTGGTTGCTCACTACATGTAATGGTTTCCGTAATACTTATGACATTCTATTTAGTATTTTAAAAAAAACTTCTGGCTAAACTCAAAGCTCATTCATGGAAGTTTATGTTAAGTATTTTACAAGTTTTATTTCTCTTAATTCTTAAGATAACATTTGCAATAATGCTAATGTTATTACCATTTTAGTGTTGGGAAAAATTGTAATTAAAGGCACTAAGTGCATGGCCCAAAGACACACAGTGAGGAAGGAAATGAGTCAAAGTTTCCAAAAGTCTTTCCGCAATACACAAAAGGTAGGTAAATTCTCTCCATTCTCTTACACTCTCAATTCAATATTCATATTTTCCAAGAAATAATAGCATAGCAAATATTGCCCATGGTGATTGTTTTCTGTCACATTTTGTCTTCAACACAGACTGTGTTGGTGACATTGGGTTATCATGCACAGAGCTGAGCTTCTAAATTGAGGTCCAAAGAGAGGCAAATTTCTTCTGTCCCACAGTTCCAGTTTTTGTAAAAAGTACCAAAACTTTTAAATATCACTTACTCTCTTTTAAGAATCCAAAAATGAAATAAATTCACATTTAATCAATGCAAAATATTTTAAAAGTAGGAGACAATAAAACAGGCCCCCATGAAGTAAATTTTCTTCTACTTTTAAAATTATTCTGAAAGCCTTGTATTGGTTAGTCACACTTATAATCCTATCTACTTGGGATATCTACTCAGGAGCCTGAGATCTGTGGATAACCATTGGAACCCAATCAGGGCTTCCAAAACAAACAAAAAAATTCATGAAATTATTTTTCAAAATTTTTAATGAACTAGCAAAGACCCAGGAAAGAAAATGTAGTTCATATAGTACCTCACCAACCTAGAGAGGAAAGACCTAGCATGGCCTTTAAGCCCTGATTTCAAACTCTGAGCACGCCAACACACATGCATGCACATGCGTTTGCATGCATGCATCTTTTCCCTTCCCCTCCCCAAATTAGAGAAGCGTACATACAAGAGGCACATGCACCAACTTCAAATACAGTGAAAACAAGGGTTATAGCATGGGGGAGGAACATACAAAGAAACAAAAATTCACATCACACATTATAAGTACGTTAGAAACAATAGCAAGAAACAAACAAAAAAATACTTGTTTCCCTATCTTGGAGTTCAATTCCCTTAACATCATCATATCTGTTCATATGAACATAGTTTTTGACATTGTCTGCTTGCCCTAGACATATATTCGTTATTGAAAATAAGGGAAACCATGGGACCTGTTTCTTTGGACTTGGCTTACTTCACATAATAAATTTTTTCCCAAGTCTTTCCATTTCCTAACAAATTGGGTGATGTCATTCTTTCTGATGGAGGCATAGAATTCCCTTGTGTATATACACCACATTTTCTTGATGCATTCATGTAGTGGGGATAGCTGGGTTGGTTCCATATCTTAGCTATGGTAAATAATGCTGCAATAAACATAGTTGAGCTGGTAGTTTTAGTATGGTCTTTTTGTGATCATTTAGTAAATCCCCAAAAGTGGGGTTGCTGGGTCAAAGGGGAGCTTTATGTGGAATCGTTTGAGGAACCTCCATAATGCTTTCCAAAGTGGTTGAACAAGTTTACACTCCCACCAAGAATGCTGTATGGTTCCCTTGTGGCCACATCCCCTCCAGCATCTGTTGTTGTAAAAATATGGAACGCTCCACGAATTTGCATGTCGTCCTTGCACAGGTGCCATGCTAATCTTCTCTGTATCGTTCCAATGTTAGTGTATGTGATTCTGAATTGAGCACAAAATATTTTTATATCAAAAGTGCAATTGGATTTTATTAAACTAGACGATTCAACAAAAAGGAAGTTCAAAAGAATTGTCATGAAATTTTACAACCATATATTTCTTACATAAGCACACATTTAAGAATAAAGTCAAGATTGACATGTCAAAAACAAAATAATTCCAGATATTTGTTGTTCAAGAAATGTGTAGGAGGAGGAATTCAATTATTCTATACAAGGCACCTGTCATAATGAACACTGCAGCAAGTGTTAAGGTTCGTTCAAAGTTTTAATGTTTTAAATATATTCAATTTTGGGAATTGTTTCAATTTTGGGAACACAAGCCTCAACAATATGTCAATACTATCCTCTTATTTATCTCTAAAGGTTTATGCTTCTGGTCTTTTAATATTAAAACTTCAAAAAAATTATCTTTAGCAAGTTGTGCAAAGGGGTTTTGCTTCATCATGTCAGTGTTGAATAGAGTGTATGTGCATTTCAATGTTCAGTGCATCTGGATCATTGTCAAATTTTCCTTTTTTCTTCCTTCCCTTACCCCAACCCCACCTATCCCTTCAAGTTTCCTACTTATATTCTCACATATGTACATTGAGTGTTATGACTGTATTAGTCCACCATTTCCCTCTCCATCCTTCTGCCCTATTTCCTCTAAGCCTAGCTCCCCTTTTAAGACTTGTTTCAAATTCATGGTGTTTTGTTAAATATCTCTACCTTTGGCATTTGGCTATGGGCTTGCCACATCCTCTCTTCCATGTTTGACCACATAAATGAATATATTTCTCCACATTTCTAATCTCTGAATGGCTGAGATAGGTCTATTTTACTATTCACCTTCTGTCCTAAATTTAGAATTGCACCTTCAGGACCATCCTATAGAGCTTTTTTCTTCTCTACACACTGAAGATGGAAAGGAAATAATTTCCATGCTCTCAGCATTATGCTATCCATCATGAATTTCCATCGCTTATCACTTCAGCAGTCTATGTTTAGGGACAATCTTCAATTTCTGATGATAGGAGCACGAGTCAGTTTTACCTATGCAGATTCCACTATGTAGTGAGCCCTGTAGTCTTAAATTTTCAATAAGTTTCGAGTAACTTTTTATTAATAATTTAAAAAGTTTTATTTCAGTATTTGAAATACTGCCCCAATTATTTTAAAAGTTTCACAATAAGTTAGACTGAACTTTTCCCCCCATTTTCCCCATTAGTTCAGGTTAAGTCTCCATTGGCTTTATTGTTTGAGAGGCCAAGGGATGAGGTTAAACAGAGAGATGATCATTACTCAGATATCTCCTTCCTCTTCTGGTTTTGCTGTTCTTGTTGAGAGGAAGACTGTAGCAGGGAAAAGAGTGATGCTTGACTTCACCATACAAGGGAACATTCTTAGTATGTCAATTATTGTTTCTCAGAATAACTTAAACTGCTTACTCTTGCCTTATCTGTAACAGTAACCTAACTGTGGCTTCCTTGGTGCAGGAGGAAGCACACTAACAGGTTACTACCTGTAAATTGGTATTTTATATATCAACTTACTACCAAAAATATAAAGCTTTGGCTACATAAATGCAACGGCATTGATTGTCCAACAATACCTTAGTGAGCAGTAGACAATTCTACCCAGCTACCCTCTCCTCTCATATCCTCCCTTTCACTCCCCTCCACTCATTTACCCTCCCATCCCTTCTTTCTTTGTGTCTCTCTCCTCCATATTAATCTCTATCTTCTCTCTTTTTCTTTTCCAGTAGCAAGTGATTTGGCTTATCAGTCAACACATACATAATTGAACAAATATTTATTGCTCCTCTTTTTGTGATTATTTATTCTTAAGAAGTGAGTTCTAGCACAGCACCAGTGGCTTACACCTAGATACTCAGTAGGTTCAAATTTGACAATTGCAACTCCATGCTATTTTAAGTAGAAAACCTAAGAGATTCTTTTCTGCACTTGTGGTAAAAGGAAGAAGTGAAGGTGTGGCTCAGGTGGTATAGAGCAAACATTGAGAATTAAAGCCCAGATAGAGCTCAAGGCCAGGAGTTCAAACCCCAGTACCAGCACAATATAAAAAAAAAACTGAGTCCTTTGTCTTAGAAGGGATATTTCTCCAAAAATTCATACCCAGGGCAATTTTCAAGGTCCAAGACTCTTTGTAAGGTTCTTTCACATCTTAAATTGATTCCTCTGCTTGATTCACATTATGGAAAATAGGAGTCACACTTCACATTAAAAAGTATGCACATTGCTGTACAGTTCTTACCATTTTTAAAGTAAAGGAAGCATGACAGAGGAATTCACCTCACTTGGGTGAGTTAGGTTTGACTCACTGACAGACTTTTGCAAGTAAATGAGGGTCTGTTTACATGTAAAGAAGTCTATGCAGATGGTTTTCTAGGAGAGAGAACAAGGTAGCTGTTGTCCAAGTTTGAATCAGAGTAAGTTTATTCCTATGATATGGTAAAGAGAAGCTCATCTCATAGAACACTATGCAGACAGTAATTTCAAGGATTAAAAACTCATGTCTATATAGTGAACAGCTATGTTTTCACAAACAAAAAACAGTTTCCTAAGCCATGAAAATATAAGTTAGAGCAAAAGGAACTATGTTAAATATAGTTAATGGCTGAGTGACATGTATAAAAGAGTTCTATAATCACAATTAAACTATAAATTTTTCATCATGTCCCTAACAAGAATCTCTAAGATAGAACTGGCTAAATCTGTCATAGAGGACTGGGTTCATGCAATTGTCAGTTTTGTTTAGGGTGCAATATCTTCTACAGTCGCTTGGGTTGCAAAGAGCTCACACCACATGCAGTGTCTGGAAAAACGTACTGTCTTGTTAGGCACCTAAGGGATTTTTGTGCCACTGTGAATATTTATCGTTTTTCTTCTTATAATTATACCTGTAAGTGTGAAGTCATTTTGTGATAAGAATAATAGTTTCTGTACCCTTTATTCCACTAACAAATCTCGGATGTAAATATAGCCCGGAGCCCTTGGCTCATGCCTATAATCCTAGCTACTCAGGAGGCTGAGATCTGAGGGTCACAGTTCAATGCCAGCCCAGGCAGGAAATTCCAAAGATTCTTATCTCCAATAAACCACCAGAAAACTGTAACTGGCAAAATGTCTCAAGTGGTAGAGCTCTTGCCTTGAGCTGAAGAGCACAGGGACAGCACTCAAGCCCAGAGTTCAAGACCCACAACTGACCAAAAAAAAAGTATGCATATATATATATATATATATATATATATATATATGTATAAATGATGAGATGAATTACATTTAAATATAAGTCAATATTTATGGTACACATTTAAAATATAACAATATATGATATATTTATAATATATACATATATTTATGTATAAGATCATATTATATCAATGTTTATAAATACATTTGTAATTAATATCCAAAGAGTACATCTGAAGATTTGGGGGAAAATGTAGAGTGTCTAAAGGCTTACTATTGACCCATCATACTTTCAATCATTTTTTCCACTTATGACAATGTCTGGAATACTAAGACAATGATTATTTTATTCCTTAAGATTTGGGGTTAGAAACATCTACTTACTTGGTATGAAATCTACCAAAATGTGATCTTGAAATCACACACCACAAACTGGACATATACATCAATTTAGCAACTTACAGGTCTCAAACTTTTATTTGAATCCTGTATCTCACATACATTGTTTCCTTTGAGTCAGCTACGTATACAAACATTCCTAGATTTTCATCTTCACATACATCCCCATACTCACATGACATAGTAAACATAACATTATAATAAAAATATTATAGGTACTGAAAAAAACATCTTTGCAAAAGTAGATAAATTTTATTCTTTTAATTCAATTCACTATTAAAATACTGATGAAAGAGTAGCTGAGAGGATGTTTCAAATATGAGAGTGCCTGCTTAAAGAGAATGTTTCTCATTCCAAGCATCATTATATGCATCCTTCCTTCTCTCACATAAAAAAATAAGTAACTACAGAATCAACCTACATTTTCCCTAATCACTCATTGAAGAAAGAAATTGTAATACATATATGCATATACACAATGATATACTATTTAGCCACACATAATTATGAAATAATATCATCTTCAAGAAAATAGATAGAACTTTGGAAAGTAGTATGGAAGTTCCTCAAAAGACTCCACATAGAGCTCCCCTATGACACAGCAATCCCACTTTTGGGTATTTACCCAAATGTTTACCAATAAGACCACACTAAAGCTACCAGCACGATTATATTTATTGCAGCATTAATTACTATAGCTAAGATATGGAACTAACCCAGGTGCCCCTCAGTAGATGAATGCATCAAGAAAATGTGGTATATATACACAATGAAATTCTATGCATCCATCAGAAAGAATGACATTGCCCCATTTGTTAGGAAATGGAAAGGCTTGGAAAAAATTATATTAAGTGAAGTAAGCCAGGCCCAAAGAAACATAGGTCCCATGCAATATCTAGTATATGTCTGAGTCAAGCAGAAAAGGTCAGATAAGGTGATGTTAGGGAAATGAACCCTAAGATATGTATTCAAATGTTTTTTTTTTCTTTCATGCGATTGTTTCTTACACATTTATAAGATTATTTCTTTGTTGCTTTGTATGTCCCTCCCCCACAGTATAACCCCTGCTTTCACTGTATCTGATGTCGGTATAATTTGTGGAGGGGAAGGGGAAAAACAAATCGTTTAAATAGGGATACAGGGGGACCCATTGCAACAATGAGATGTACAAGTCGTTATGTCGAAAACGAACTTTACAACTTTCGTGCGGGAAAGGGGGGCGGGGAGGATTGGGTGGGGGGGTGGGGGAAGGATGGGAAGGGATGGGAAGGGGAAACAAAGGAGGAGGGTACAATGCTTGATAAGAAATATACTCATTATCTTGTCCATGTAAATTGAACCCCTCTGTACAGTATTTTCAAAATAAAAAAATAGAACTGGAAACATTCATATTAAAGAAATTATCCATACTGTAAAAAACAAATACTAGATTTCTCATATGAAAATATGAATAACCCAGAAAATAAAATGAATAACCCAGGTGTAAAAGATAGAGCTGATTTAATTTGGAAAAAAGTAAGAGAGGAGATGAAGAGAAATACTGTGCAGTAAATATGTTCAAATATTCAATATGTTGGTATGACATAATAAAACATAAGTATAAAAATAGGCTAATGAAATTAATAAAAGGAATAAAATTTAGCAAGCTACATTATATGGACATATGTGTATAACACAATAAAATACTGTGTAAAGTTAATGTTTGCTAATAAAAAGGCAAAAATTCATTCCAGTTGTTATAGAGTCATATGTTTATTTCCATTTTTTGCTCAGATATTTCCCTGATAAAGTAAAAGGAGAAATAGGTTTTGTTTATTTAGAAAGACAAACTTGTCCAATTAGCATTAAATTATTCTAGTTAATTACTGTCAATGTGAAATTGCTCAACTTAATTATTATATTTAGAATATTTCCAATGCACTCTTCAAAATATTACCCTATAGGCATATACTTTTTGCTGGGGCCAGCTGCTCCATGTCCCGGTGGAAGACGTTGGGAGGGTTGCTGATAACCGGGCCCAGGGGTGCCCATGGCAGAAGGAGTATCCAGCTCCCCTCTGTCAAAGGAGACACAAAGCATGGATGGACCTACTGAGAGCTTCAGGGCATAGCCATCCAACTGTCACAAAGGTCCCTGGGAGAACTGTTTTATGGTGACAGCCCTAGGGCCTGACATCAGGGCCCCAGCGCTGTCCCCGACTTTCTTTGTCTCTAGGGGAGCACTCTTTCACCTGAGCCATGGTGCCACGTCCACCTTTTTCTGTGTATGCAAGACCTAGGAATCCAACCCATGCTTTCTTGCATGCTAGCTGAGCCCTCTACCTCTAAGACACAATCTCAGCCCTGGATAGCTGTTCTTCTATGACCCCTCAGGCTGTCTCAGGACAGTCTCCAACATCTATACCAAGTCACACATCTATACCGAGTCTCTCAACAGCAGCCCTGGCTAGAAATGAACATACTCTGCTGTGTTGCCCATCATATTCAGCACCTTTGTACTCTGTGCTTCCTGTCAGATACTCCTTGTTAAGCAAGACCCCCTTTTCAAGTGCTGCCTCCAAGAAGACCATTCCGATCACCTTGGCAGAGCAGGAGCCTCTCCACTCTGCAGGCTGCTGGCTTGTCAGGCTCTGCATTCCAGCCAGTGTGGGTTGAGAGTGCATGAAGGGAAAGGCCTGGATTCCACCACCAGATCTCTGGAGGCCCTGATACACCACCCAGGGACAGGTGTTGTATCACACCCCATGAGAGGGGGCTTGAGGCCTTGGCAATGTGTGGGCAACAAGATGGGGCCATTTCTTTGTGTGGGCTTGAACTGAGGATCTGGGAGCTGCTCTCTGAGTTTTATTGCTCAAGGCTGGTGCTCTACCACTTGAGCCACAGCTCCACTTCTAGCTTTTTGGTGGTTCCATGGAGAGTAGTCTCCTCACGGGCTGTCCAGCTTATAGCTGGCTTCAAACTGTGATCCTCAGATCTCAGCATCTAGAGTAGCCAGTATGACAGGCATGAGCCTGAGCACCAGGTGATGGGCACCAAATGTTGTTTTTTTTTTTTTTTTGCTCCTGTTTATCTCCTGTCATCTAGCAAGCCCAAGTTAAAATAATCAATTACAGGGGATCAAAATTCTCTCTTAGGTCAGTTAATCCAAGGAGATAAAGTGTCTTTGGAAAAGGCTAGTCTGAGTTGGCTTAGGGGTATTTGTGTTTGTGTGTGTGTGTGTGTGTGTGTGAGAGAGAGAGAGAGAGAGAGAGAGAGAGAGAGAGAGAGAGAGAGAGAGAGAGAGAGAGAGAGAGAGAGAGAGAGTGTTGGGGATACCTACCCTCATCTCTGCAGTGCCTCATCCTCCCAGCAGGGAGTGTATCCAGGATCCTGACCCCAAGGAAGGTGTTTGGGGAAGGGTAGCTAAGGTCACATCCAGGGGGATGATCCGAATTCTGTCCTGCAACCTAAGCCTGGACATATAAAGGAGAAGAGAGGTTTAGGGGAACATCAAGGGGAGCCCCTTACCTTTGGCTACAAGTACAGAAGAAAACTGTATCCATCTTTCTTGGTAGTCAGATAAAAGTTGTACACTGTTCATTTATTTTATGATTGTGTTAGTCTTAGGACTTGGATTCAGGGTCTGGGTGTTATCCCTGAGATTCTTTTTTCAAGGCTGTGGCTCTACCACTTGAGCCACAGCACATCTGGCTTGTGTGTGGGTTTGGGGAGGGAGGTAGTTTATGGGAGATAAGAATCTCCTGGACTTTCCTGCCCGGCCTGGCTCTGAGTCATGACCATCAAACCTCAGCCTCCCGAACAGCCAGGATGATGGGTGGGAGCCATGAGCTTCTGACCACCACCATGCGGCTTCCTCCTTATCCATAGCAATGACTTGGCTCTGTCACAAGAACAAATGTCCTCCGGGAGGTGTCAGGTCTGGGCACTTTCCTCTGCACCCCACTCCCCTAACCAAAACTACACTCGCCAGCAAAGGGTAGTAGACAAGGAGTGTTTTCATTGTCTTATAGCCAGGCCCTGACCAGATAGGTGGGGGTATGGGTCAGAGTCCCGGGATCGTGCTGGGCAGGGGGACAAGGCAACATCTCCTCATCCACTTTCCTTCAACGGTGTAGCAGAGGGATGTGAGGAAGGAATCAAGGGATGGACAATGAATAGCCATCAAAGTCTAGCCGGGGTACAGAGGGGCTTACCTCATGAAGCTAGTTCAACAGGCTGAGCAAAACAGCTCCTGACCCTCAGCCCACCTCCAGAATGAGAGGGACACCTTGGGTTCCAGCCACATGGGGATGCTGGGCCACCTCCTCCAGCACCTATTCAACCAGTTCCTGAAAGAGAAAGAGAGAGGGATAGAGAGAGAGGGAAAGAGTGGGGAGAGAAAAAGAGAGGGAGAGAGGAGAGGGGGAGGAGGGGGTGAGAGAGAAAGAAAGAGGAAGAGAGGGCCAGAATTACACTTAAGCCAGGTGCTGGTGGCTCAGACCTATAATCGTAACTACAAAGGAGGCTGAGATATGAAGATCATGGTTCACAGCTATCCCAGACCGGAATGTCTGTGAGACTCTTATACTCAAAGAACCAACAGAAAACCGGAAGTGATGCTGTGGCTCATGTGGTAGAGCGCTAGCCTTGATCTAAGGAGCTCAGGCACAGCATCCAGGCCTCAAATTCAAGCCTCAAAAATGAAAAAGTGGAAGTCCCACCACAAGAAGTGGACTGAATAACACCCACTGTCCTAGGAAGTATGGCAGAGAAGTCAGGCTGAGCTTCCTGTCAGCTGGAAGTCAAGAGTAGGTCACTTGGCTTCTCAATGCCTCATTTTCCCCAGCTGCAAGACTGAATACAGTGAAGGATCCCCTTCCTCATGGGGATAGGTTAATGATGAAAGAAAGCCTTGTTTTGTTTCATAATCCTACACTTGTTGCACGATTTCTTCATGTGCTGTGGAACCAGCACTGGAACCTTTCATCGTGTATGACCCCCTCCTCTTCCCCCACCAAGACCTGGCACACACTGTAACGGTTTGTTGGATAAACGAATGAGCATCTGTGTATGACAATACTACAGAAAAGTCCCATCCAATTCAGGTAAGCATCCTGGGTGAGGGCAAAGCCTGATGTAGCTCTCCAACAGTTCTACCTCCTCCCTCTTCCCACCCTCCTGGTGCCACCGCACTTAACTGTTTTGGTTCCAAGGATGTGAGCCATGATGTACTCACTGTATTTTGGGGCCTCTGGGATGCCTATCTTCTCAAAGATCTCTGTCCGGCCACTGACCAGCTGTGTGGCACTCAATTCCCCACTCAGCTGTGAACAAGGTTGCCCTGAGGTGAAAGCCTGGCTCAAGGGGCCTCCTCTCCACTCCCTGGGGCCAGACAGGATGGTCCACCATATCTGGCCCCCAAGTTTCATGTTCCAGAGATAGGACCCCTGAGGCATCCCAGGTCTCTGAATCTCCCAGAGTCCAGTACAGTTCCTGGGAATTGTCTCTACTCACAGCTAGTAGGCTGCAGATAACAAGGTCACAATCTCTGCTCCCCATGACATCCTCGACTGTAGTGATCACCCTAGAGAGAGGTTGAGAAGTATCGGCAGCTGTCAGAGAAAGGCAGTCAAGGCACGACGTTCATAGCAGGAGACCATCTGGCTTGGGAACTCTGCTTGTGCTGCTTTGAACGTCATTGTTTGGTGGCTGAAATGGTCCATCTAATTTGACCCAGAATCCCAAGCATTAGTAGAAATTGCCAGCTTCAAGGAAAAACCCTGGAAAACCTGGCATTTCACATGTCCCAATCAAACTTAAAGGGTTCCAAAGTCAGTGGTCCCCTTTTCCTTCCAGACAGCCTACAGCAGGTTATAGAAAATGGCATTCAGAGAGCCTCAGGTAACTGCCATGTCCTGATCCCAAGTAGGCTCCAGCAGAGGGAACACACTTGCCTACCATTGCGCAGCTGGAAACAGCCCAGGAGGGACACAGATTGGAGTCTGCAGAACTCCAGGGAGGACTGCCCACCAGTGCACTGCCCCTGGAGGGAATCCATGCCACCATTGGGGGCCTGGAGCCCCCTGCCAAGATGTACACCGCCAATACCCTGGGTAAGATTCCCCTCTCATCCTTGGTCGTGGTGAACCATCTGCCATGTCACACCGATCGTCACTTCCC
The DNA here is from genome assembly GCF_024711535.1 of Dipodomys merriami. Lineage (NCBI taxonomy): Eukaryota > Metazoa > Chordata > Mammalia > Rodentia > Heteromyidae > Dipodomys > Dipodomys merriami. The sequence continues at coordinate 145,041 of NW_027202732.1, read as the reverse complement.
AGACCCTCCTAGATTCACAGCCCCTGCCCTACTATCCCCATCTCGTTCCCTATTTATGTTTGGCAGACTCATTCCCAACCTTGAATTAGCTCCAACTATACACACCAGAGCAGACTGTCTGGCTGGAAGAGTGCGGCTGTTGTCACAGTAGCCTCATGAGCCTTCTGGCTGAAGACAGAAGAGCAGGTGTCCACACTGGTCTGGTTCACACAGGCCTCCTAGGGGAGACCCATTCAGGCCCAGGAGTTACTGTGGGCTGCAGGAAAGGGGAAGAAAGAGGTGGAAAGGAACATCTACTGAAACCTTCCCTAAAGGAGCCATGAAACGGTGAAAGAGAAAACAAAAATTGTGGCTGGTCTCCTAATGGGCATTAATGAAAAAAGAACAACAAATAAAATGCTTTTGCTCTTTCTAGACCCAGTGACTTAAATATATTTTCATTGTTCTCATCCTCCCTGCTCTCCCAACAAACACACACACACACACACACACACACACACACACATACACACACACACTCACACACACACACACACACACAGAAACACAAACACAAATCTAAATCAGTGACAGAAGACTCATCTCTCTCTCTTACACACACACACACACACACACACACACACACACACACACACACACACACACACAAACACATAAACACAGACTCAGAGCAGTGCCTTTCTGGAGTTTGTTACTTTCTCTTCTGAGCAATGTACCAGCTTGAGCAGAGGGGTTCCCTTGTCAGAACCAGGGGCAACCACCCAAGGGGAACAATGCTCTAATTATGCAGAACCATCCTGCCTCCCCCTTTCTCCATTGCCAGACCCTTCCTCTTGGGAACATCCAGCTTTGACTCCTCATTCACCAAAACCCTAGGCCAGGACGCTGGGTGAAGGAGTCCCGAGACACATGGCTCCTCAGAGCCTGGACAGAATACAAAGCAGGGGGTCATGGTGCCTCCAGAGTGGTGTATGACCTGGGGTGGGGGCGTTGTTGGGGACTTTGATGGGGTCCTAAAGTCTATATACATGGATAGAGTCCCTACTTTCAGCCTACATACTTTGGGGCGACTTGGCAGATTCTTGGGGAGGACAAGGAGACCAGATGGACTGGGAGCACTACCAGAAGCTGGCAGAGCTGGGAAATGTGATCACCCAGTCAGAACTGTTGACAGCTGGGGTTGGGGGTACAGGCTGGTGTATGTCTCTCAGAGGGGGTGTGTGTTTCTCCCAAATATCCACTTTCTATCTGACCCCAGTGCCCTCACCTCTCTAGTGGGCTCTTCTGGGAATGTCCTCAGGTGAAAGGGTGACTGAGCACAGAAAACAAGGGCTCACACAGCAAGGGGGCCTATCTTCTGTATCCAACACCCCCCTCCCCAGCAAAAAGGAAAAGATCTAAGAAGGCAGGTGTGGAGGTGCTACTCCCCATCTCTGACTAAAGGCAGCAGGTTCCCACCAGGGACAGGAAGGGTGCAGATGCATGGCTGTGTGGCTCCCACTGCTCCAGACCAGGGGCTCTGTGGTGCCCCTGGATGGGTGCTCCTCACCCATCCCTGCAGCTCCCATTTTCCTGGGACACTGGATGCTAGGGATGGGGTTGGGATCCCCAGGTCAACACCCAGCTCCAACCCCCACCCCTGGGGTGCATTTGTGGCAGAGCCAGGGCGGACTGTGGGGTGCTGGGGAGATGCAGGTAGGACAGGAGAGGGGAGGCGAGAGGTAAGGTTCAGGGTCCGCGGGGATGGGGTGGAAGGGGTAGAGTGGTGGAGTCACAAGGTGCAGGGGTCACGCCAGGTGCTGGCCTGCAGGGCGGCCACTCACGTGAGCTGCTGGGAGAAGCTGTAGGCTGCGACTCTGGGTGCGCGACCTGAGTCTGAGGACCCGGGGCGGGGACCAAGTCAAGGCCACAAGCCCCACAGGGGTGCGCCATCTCCGCCAGGTGACTGCAAGAGGCTCCACCAGTCTGAGCCTGCAGCACCATGTTTGAAAGGCAGCGCTGTTGGGAAGGAGCGGGGGTGTCCGCTGGTGCATGGCCGGGCAGCGCTCAGCCTCTTCTCCTTCTCCTCAGCCGCTGTCGCCCCCTCAATGGCCTCCTCCCCTGTGGCCGCCGTCTCTGCCTCAGCAGCTGCTCACTCTCCCGTGCTCCCCTAACCGGGACCTCAGACTCAAGGCTGCCATGGCTGCTATGTCTCCGAGGGGCTACACGCGGCCATAGCCTGCCATGCAGGCTCTGCATGCTCTATGCAACCAGCCAGGACCCACGCTATGATCGGAGCAGCCGCCAGCCACTGAAGCCGTTTCCACTGGTGCTTGTGCTCATGCTCGCTCTTCTCCCAGCTCTGTTTCTGCCCCACACTCCTCTCCTGGGCCAACCCGCCCCTGCTGCGCACACACCCCTACCCCCTTGGGCCCCTGGCCATTGCTGCCACCAAAGTGTGCCCCTGGGCCCTGCCCCTCCTCCCCTGGGCCCAGCCCCCCAGCCCTGGCCACAAGTGCAGCCCTGACTGGGCCCTGAGGCTTCCAGACCATGGCAATTGCAGCCTTACCTCAGCTCAGCACTACACCCCACCCCCAGTACTGGTCCGGGAGATCGAATCTCCCCTCAGCCCCACCCCTGGAGGAGACTCTCCTCCATCCCCCTCCACTCCACACACCAAGCAGGTGCATAGTGAAACTTGTGTGTGTATGTGTGTTTGTGTGTGTGTGTGTGTGAGTGTTTTGGATAACTACCTCTCAAGGACTCAGAAAATAGCACCCTTTGGGATGACTCAACACACAGCACACTTCCAAAAACAGCACAAAGCACCCTGTGTAAAGGACTCAGCACACAGCTCCCTTTGAGGACTCAGCATGTAGTATGCTGGGTAGAGTACTCGGCAAACAGCACCCTTTGAAGGGCTGAGTATAAAGCACCCTGTGTAAAACATCCAGTGCACAGCACCCTTCGAAAAAATCAGCACATAGAACAATTTTGAAGGGCTCAGCACATACCATACTGTGGAAGCAATCAGCAAACAGCACCATTTGAAGTACAGTACACAGCCCCCTGTGTAAAGGACTCGGCGCACAGCACTCAAAAAACTCACCTCATCCCTCTCTTCGCAAGGGCTCAGCACATAGCAGGACCCTTTGGGATGCAGTAGCTCACCACACCTTTTGAGGGACTCAGCATACAGTACGTTGTGTAATGGACTCAGCACACAGCACCCTTTGAAAAACCCAGGATGGCCCACTCTTCTCAGGGACTCAGCACATAGCACCCTTTGGGATGACTCACCAAACAGCACCTTTTTGAGGACTCCGCACAAAACCCCCATGTGGGAAGGACCCAGCAAATAGTGCCCTGTGAAGGACTCAGCACATAGCTGTATGTCACAAGTTCAGCTGTCATTAGAATTAGGGTGCTTTCTTCAGTATCACCATTCTTCAGAAATACTGCACAAATCATACTAATTCACATTTAGACAACCTGTGTTTTATGGGGGAAGGTCAGCTTGGGTCTTGAACTCAAAGCTTGGGGGCCCTGTCCCTGAGCTCTTTGGTTCAATGCTAGAGCTCTACCACTTGGAGGCACAGCTCCAATTTTGTTTTTTTGGGTTGTTCTTTGGCAGGTCTTATGGTGATAAGTAAGGCCAAGTTGGGGTATCCGTGGGCAAAGGCTCTTAGCTCAGCCTGGAGCTGACCTCTCCCTTTTTTGTGCCCGTGGTAAGCCAGGCTTCCAGGAGCTCTCTTGGCCTAGGGTGGAACAGACCTGCTCTGGCATCAGCAATCAGGGTGAGCAAAAGTCAGCTTGGCTCTGGTCACTTCCCCAAATTGAACTCTAGAGGATGATGGAACAGGGCCGCATGTTTCACATCTGGCCCCCAGGGTGCAGGAGTAGCCCACCATAGGGATAGTACTTGAGAGTTGTGTTTACTCTTGCTTCCTTGGGGCCCCCATCATGATTCAAAGCCACCCTGGACAGGAAAGCCCTTGAGACTCTTACCTACAATTAACCATCCAAAAGCAAGTGGGGCTGTGGTTCAAGTGGTAGAGCACTAGCCTTGAGCAAGAAAACTCTGGGATAGAGCCTATGCCCTGAGTTCACACACACACACACACACACACACACACACACACACACACACACACACACACACACAGACACCACGTGCATGCAAAATCAGAGATTTCTACACTACAATCTTTTCCCACTAAGCCTGATGGCTGCTGGCCTAGGTATTTGATGCATACACCACCACCTACTTCCTATTTATCTGAGGAATGGCCATATGGGTTTGGGAGGGGGGAGAATCATTCTAGCTGAGAATGTGGCTCAGTGGTAGAGTGGTCACCTAGCATGCCTGAAGCCCTGGGTTCTATTCCACACAGAAAAGGCTGGAAAGGGAGGTGGGGCTCAACTGGTAGAGTGCCAGTCTTGATCAAAAAGAGCTCAGGACAATGGCCAACCCCTGAGTTCAAGCCCCAGGACTGGAAGAACAAATCTTTGTTGGAGGCTTTTTATTTTGCTTTGAAAACAATTTATTCTTTGTGATAAGCATAACATGGGCCTCTTTCCTGGCCACCAATGGGCCATTAGATAACCCTTGAGTTTGGGCCACCTCCTGGCAGCCTCTGCCCTACCCGACCCCCAGTTTAACCTTCCCATCACCCGGCTGATGGAGGCCTGAGAGAAAGCCACCTGGCCACCTACTTCTGGTGGCTGCCAAGGCTTATGAGAGTCAGTATGTCACATAGAGAGTCATCATCCACATCAGATTACAGGAGAAAGTGGGGGAGCACTCCTTCTCTGAGCCTGGGAGCTGTGGGCAGATCTGGATGTGGGGCATCTGGGGCAGGACATACTCCTTGGGGGAGTCCACTATGGGGTCGGGAACCCTGACCTCTCCTCTGGCAGTTTCCATGCTCTCTTCAAGTTGCAATTCTTCAAAACCTTTCTGCTCCTCCCTCATTTCACCTACCACAGGCCCTGAGGCATCTGAAGCAGTGCTGGTGGTGGGGAGCTCAGCCTGTGCTGGCATCTGGAGACTGCTGTCTGTGCCTTCCCCTGTGAGGAGCAACAGCAGCTCCCACAGCACTGTCCTCTTCTCCATGTTCTCCTGGGACAGCCAGTGCATGCACTGGGCTTTCTCCCAACACAGCTCACTCAAGACCAACCTCTACTCTTTACACACCATGAGGGACTCCTCGATGGTTCGGATGTGTGCCGAAAGCTGGCTGCATCAATGGTGGAGCTCACCTGTTGGACTCTGGAAGTCCACCTCATCAGGTAGGTCATGGAGGAAGCAGATTTTCTTTTCAGATGCCCATGTGTCCCTCTTCCCATCCCCATGCATGCTGTGGTGGCAGCTCATGGGGCAGAGGGCCTGTGGCTCCAGCTCAGTCTGTCACTGAGCTGCCTGGTGGCCCGGGTGCCTGCAGCGGGCCCATGCTCCTGTGGCAGGATTTTCCCCCTGTGGATCTCAGCCTCCGAGTGTTCTAATAGAGCCTAGTCCATCTACCAGGCAGCATGGAATGTGGGCATGACCACTATTCTTGTATCCCATTGGTCAAAAAGAACCATGAAATAATGGGGGTGTGGCCGGAATCCTGTGATGCATGCAGAATGGGCAGAGTCAAGATGACAGTGGCTCCCCCAGCCCCTTTCCCAGGGAACTCTGTCCAATTCAGTTGGGGACAAGAGGGTGACGTGCTTTAGCTGGATGGCTGCACAGATTGTTGTGTATGTCTGTTTGTTGGCAGTCCCAGACCTTGAACTCAGGATCTGGGCACAGTCCATGAACTGCTTTTCTCAAGGCTAGCCTCAACTAGTGAAGCCACACGGCTCTACTTCTGGCTTTGTTGGCACTGAATTTGGACAGGGGTTTCAAGGACTTTCCTGCTTAGGGTGACTTTGACCATAGCCTTGTAAGTTTCAAGGAGGACCTGTGCTGCTGCTGCTGCTGCTGCTGGCCGCCCTGCTCTGCGGCCTGGGCCCAGGAGGCCGGGGTGAGGCCTTGGTGGTTTCTAGTTCCCCCACTCTCTTTGGTGGTTTCTTGTTCTCCCCCCTTGGTGGTTTCTATTTCTTCCCTTGGTGATTTCTAGTTCTCTCCTTTTTGGTGGTTTCTAGTTCCCCCACCTTGGTGGTTTCTAGTTCCCTCCCCAGTTTGGTGGTTTCCAGTTGTCCCTCTTTGGTGGTTTCTAGTTTCCCCCCCTCTCCTGGTGGTTTCGGGTCCCCCCCCTCAGGGCGTGGGGCTGGGCTGGGGTTGTGGGGTGGGGAGGTGGCAGTGGATTTTCAGGTCGGGCCAGGTTGTTGGAGGCCAGGGCCTGGTCCTGTTGGCCTGTCTGTCTCTGTGTCTGTTTGTCTGTCTGTCTGTCCATCTGTGTCTCAGTCTGTCTGTCTGTGTCTCTGTCCATCTGCTTCTGTCAGTCTGTCCATCTCCTCTCGGTCTGTCTGGCTGTCTGTCTCCTCGCAGTCTGTCTGTCTGCCTCTTGGTCTTTCTGTCCACCTGGCTGCCCATCTGCTTCTCCTGTCTGTCTGTCCGTCCATCTATTCGTTCTGTCTTGGTCATCCATCCCTTCTCTGTCTGTCTGTCTGTCTGTCTGTCTGTCTGTCCCTCGGTCTCTGCATCTGTCTGTCTCTGTCTGTCTGCAGGTCCATCTGTGTCTGGGCCCCTATCTGTCCATGTGTCTGTCCGTCTCCTCTCTGTCTGTCTCATTGTCTGTCTGTCTGTCCATCTGCCTCTGGCTCTGTCTGTCTGTCTGTCCATGTGTCATCCTCTTGGTCTGTCTGTCTGTCCATCTCTGTGTCTGTCTGTCTGTCTGTCTGCCTGCCTCTCAGTCTCTCTGTCTGGGTCTATCTGTCCTGTGTCTGTCTGTCTGTCTCCTCTCTGTCCATGTCTTCCTCTCTGTCTGTCTGCCTCTTGTTCTGTCCACCTGGCTGTCCATCTGCTTCTTCTGTCTGTCATCTGTCTGTCCTGTCTTGATCATCTGTCCATCCCTTGTCTGTCTGTCCGTGTGTCATCCTCTCGGTCTGTCTGTCTGTTCGTCTCTGTGTCTGTCTGTCTCCCCATCCGTCCGTCCGTCCCCAGCACCCATCCTCTTCCCCCCTCAGGCCAGGCTGACTTTGACCTCGCCGACGCCCTGGATGACCCAGTGAGTCCTGACCTCTCACCTTTCCCCCCCATGGCTTCACCCTGGCCGCTAGGCCTCATGTGGGGCCTTGATCCAGGTGTGGGCCTGAATCCCATGTGACCCTTTGCCACCCACTGAGGCCTTGGGTTCAGGGGTCAGGGGGGGTCAGGGAGGGGTCAGGGGAGGTCACGGGTCACCACCCTCTCTCTCTTTGCCCGCAGATCCCACCCCGAAGCCCAGCTCAGGTGAGTGGGGTCCTCCCCCCTTCCCCACACCAGGCCCACTCAGGGTGGGGAAGCTGAGGCATGGCCCACTCCTGGCACACAGGGCTGTACCCGCAGCTGCTCAACCCGCCCAGGTCGCGACCCCCGGGTCGGGATGGAGGTGGGCGGGTCAGGAGGAGTCAGGGGAGTCAGGGATCAGGGGAAGGAAGGGGGTAAGGGGGGGAGGCCGGCCTCCATCTTCCCTTGCTCTCTCCCCGCAGACGTCACCTCCCGCCCCGATGCCGGCCTCCACCCCAGCCCCGACCCCCGCCAGGCGCAGGAGATGAGGACATGGAAGGGGGGGAGGCCCGGATGTGGAGGCTGGGGATGGAGCGGCCCGGATGTAGAGGCCCAGATTTAGGGACCCCAGTGTGGAGGCCCGGATTTAGGGACCCGGATGTAGGGACCCAGACATGGAAACCCAGATGTAGGGACCTGGATATGAAAGCCTGGATGTAGAGACCCCAGTGTGGAGACCCAGATGTAGAGGCCCGGATGTAGGGACCCCAGTGTGGAGACCCGGATGTAGAGACCCTAGTATGGAGACCCGGATGTGCAGACTCCAGTGTAGAGACGCGGATGTAGAGACCCCAGTGAGGAGGCCCAGATGTAGAGATCCGGATGTAGGGACCCGGATGTAGAAGCCTGGATGTAGAGACCCGGATGTAGGGACCCCAGTGTGGAGACCTGGATGAGGAGACCCGGATGTGGAGACCCCAGTGTGGAGACCCGGATGTAGAGACCCGGATGTGGAGACCCCAGTGTGGAGACCCGGATGTAGAGGCCCAGATGTAGGGACCCAGACATGGGATCACGGATGTAGGGACCCGGATGTGAGTACCCCGATGTAAGGACCCAGATGTAGGGAACCCGGGCTGACCCCGCCCCCTCTGTTCACAGGTGGCGGTGGAGGCTATGGAGGCTCACACGGTAAGACGGGGAAACCAAGGCAGGGGGAGGAGACCCGGATGTAGAAGATGCGAATGAGGAGGAAGGGATGTAGGGACCTGGATGTAGGGACTTGGATGTAGGGAACCTGGATGTAAGGACCCGGATGTAGGGACCCAGAAGTAGGGACCCGGATGTAAGGAACCCGGATGTAGGGACCTGGATGTAGAGACCGGATGTAAGGACCCAGATGTAAGGACCTGCATGGAAGGACCCGGATGTAGGAATTCAGATGTGGGGACCCGGATGTAGGGAACCTGGATGTAGGGAACCCGGATGTAGGGACCCAGATGTGGAGGCCGAGCTCCCAGGGCCGCGTCTCTCCTCCCCCTCTCCCCCAGGTGCTGGCAATGAACATGTGATCCACGGAGACCCCCCCAAGGTAAGTCCCGCCCCCTCGACCGCCCCACTTCCGTTCCCTCGTGATCTGGGCCCGGGTGTGACCCACAGCCTTCCGGACCGCTGCCGCCTCCACTTCCGGTCTCAGTGCGAACTTCCGGTCCGGAGAGAAAAGGAACTTCCGGTCTCTGAGTTCCTGGGGACTTCCAGTACAGATTGTCTTGGGACTTCCAGCCTGCATGAGAACTTCCACTCCTGACAGTATGTGAACTTCCGGTCCAGAGTATTGGAACCTCCAGTCCTGATTGGGAACTTCCGGTCCCTAGTATATAACAACTTCCAGTTCTGACTAGGGACTTCTAGTCCCTAGTGTATAGGAACTTGCGGTCCTGATTGGAAAGGCACTTCCGGTCCCTAGTATATACGAACTTCCGGTCTTGACTGGGCACTTCTGGTCCCTAGTATATAGGAACTTCCGGTCCTGACTATGGGCACTTCCGGCCCTGACGATGGGGAGTTCCAGTCCCTAGTGTATAAGAACTTCCGGTGTTCACTGTGGAGACTTCTGGTCCCTAGTATATAACAACTTCTGGTCTTGATTATGGGGACTTCTGGTCCAAGTGTACAGGAACTTCCAGTCCTGATTGGAAGGGCACTTCCGGTCCCTAGTGTATAGGAACTTCTGGTCCTGATTGGAAGGGCACTTTCAGTCCCTAGTGTAGAGGAACTTCCGGTCCCTAGTGTATAAGAACTTCTGGTATTGACTATGGGAACTTCTGGTCCCTAGTGTATAGGAACTTCCGGCTTAGACTGTGGAGATTTCCAGTCCCTAGTACATAGGAACTTTCCATCCTGACTGGTGATTTCCGGTCCCTAGTGTATAGAAACTTCCGGTCCTGATGGGAAAGGCACTTCCGGTCCTGATTGGAAGGGCACTTCCAGTCCCTAGTGTGTAGGAACTTCCGGTCTTGACTGTGGAGAATTCCGGTCCCTAGTATATAACAACTTCTGGTCTTGACTATGGGCACTTCCGGTCCCTGTTCATGGACACTTCCAGTAAAGGCTGTGATAGCACTTCCGGTCAGGCACCCTTGTCCCCCCCCTTCACCTTGGGTCGCTTCCTGTTTCTGGGCACTTCCCGACCGGAAGTTGCAGGGAGACGCTCCACTGCCCTTCCCGGGTGTGTTCTCCCCCGCACTTCCGGATCCAGTCCCGCCCCCTCCAGGCAGCGCGCTGGCCCATGTCGTGTCCCCCATCGTGTCCGTGGTGGTCGTGGCCCTGGTGGGTGCCGCCATCACCTACTTCTAGTCTGGAGGTCGCAGAGGCTGCTTCCGGGGCGCGGGCCAGGATGCAGGTGGGAACCGCCCCCTCCCAGGGTGCTCGGATGAGGAGAGGCGCGGGGCGGGGCCTCACATGATCCCCCGCGGGTGGCAGCAGCTTGTGCGTCCCCTCCCCCACCAGGCCCCTCCCCGGTGTGAGGCTGGATTCGAACCTGGGGCCTCAAGCAGCAGGTGGAATCAGAAGTGGACGAAGGAGCCTGGAGGGGGAAGGACGAATAAAATCAACATAAAGTGTGCATGCGCGCTGTCAGGCCTGTCTGCCCAACCCATCTTTCCATTGTGCATGCGTAGGCTCCACCCCTTTGGAGCCACTCCCTGCACATGCGCGGTGCGCACGCCCAGGCAGCGTTTCCTTCCCCTCTGGCGTCTGTGCAGTGTGGAGACAGGCGCTGGGTGGGACAGGATTGTGATGGACAGCTAGAGCGTCCCGTCAGTCACTTGTGGGCGGGGCCTCGGCTTGACATGACGTAAGATGGCGTAGGAGGCGTGGCCTGGAGGTGAATGACAGCCCGTGTGGCCATCTAATTGCAAGGGGGCGTGGCCTGAAGGTTACAGACAGGACAAATGTCCACACAACAACCAGAGGGTGGGACCTGGAGGAGACAAACAGCCCCTGTGGTCTTTCAACAGCCAGGGGGCGGGGCCTGGAGGTGACAGACAGCCCCTATGGCCTTCCAACAGCCAGGGGCAGGACCTGGAAGAGACAGACAGCCCCTGTGGCCTTCCAACAGCCAGGAGGCGGGACCTGGAAGTGAAGGACAGCCCCTACGCCCATACATTCACTAGTGGGCGGGACCTCTGGGTGATGGGCATAAACAGAGTCCACAGAACTAGCCACGAAGGGGCGTGGCTTCACACAGATCGAGTCTCCAGCTATTGGCTTGGCAGGGGATGGGGCCCAGAGATGATGGACAGCACCCCCTGCCTTTTAACCTCACCCAAGGAAGAGGCCGAACTGGACCCGCAGCTTCCCTGGGTGGGAGACAGGCGTGTCAGCCAATCAGAGCAGGGGGTGCGGCTGGAGGAGTCCCTGGGGAAGCCAATGGGGCCCTCCCTCCAGAGAAGACCTGGATATCATGCAGGTGCAATGCATCCTAGGCCTAGGGAGACACAGACCTCCGACCTCGACTTATCCTACTGCAATAAGGAGCTATAGGCCCACCTGGGTCAATCCCTGGAGAGGTCATTGGGGTCCCCTGGGACAGGCACAGAAGGGGAAGAGTTTGCAGGCCTGGTCATCCACCCATCCATCCACCCAACCACCCCCCCCAGAGTGGTCCAACATCCAGGTACCCCACATCTCCAATCCCGCTGGGCCAATCTGAATCCGAGTTCACGTAGTTAGGAGCAGGACTGTGGTGTGAGGTCCAATCAGCAGCGAGTTGGATTTGTGGGGGGGCTAAGGGGCGTGTCTTACAGCTGGATCAATGACAAGGGAATTAGGAAAGTGAGGGAGGGCCTTTCATGGAATAAGCCAATCAGGTGTGAATCTAGGTGGTGGGACGTCCTGGAGGAGGGCGGGACCAAGCTTGTATCCTAGCAACCCACCGGAAATGGCCTGAAATGGAAGGCAGGACTAGTTCTATACCCTAGCAACCACCAGAAATGATCTGAAATGGAAGGTGGGACTAGTCCTATACCCTAGCAACGACTGGAAGTGACCGGAAATGGAAGGTGGGTCTAGTCCTATACCCTAGCAATGACCGGAAGTGGCCTGAAATGGAAGGTGGGAGCAGTCCTATACCCTAGCAACGACCGGAAATGACCTGAAATGGAAGGTGGGACTAGTCCTATACCCTAGCAACTACTGGAAGTGGCCTGAAATGGAAGGCGGGACCAGTCCTATACCATAGCAATGACCGGAAATGGCCTCAAATGGAAGGCAGGACCAGCCCTGTATGCTAGCAACAACTGGAAATGACCTGAAATGGAAGGCAGGACCAGTGCCCGGCCTCTGACCCCCGTGACCGCTGACCCTGCCGTGCGGTACGGTGCTCACAAGGTTTTATTGTGTGGGAAGCTAGAGGAGAGAGGCCCGGATGTGACAGGGCTCCGGATGGGAGGCTGGGGAAAGGCCCTGGATGGGAGGCCCGAGGTGGAGTTCAAGGATGAGAGGCTCAGGATGTGAGAGTCCCAGGATATGTGAAGCCCTGGGTCTGAGAATCCCATGATGTGAGACTCTCTGAATGTGAAAATCCCCGGATGTGGGAATCCCCAGATGTAGGAGTTCCCAGATGTGAGAGTCCCCACATGTGAGAGTCTCTGGATGTAAAAGTCCCCGGATGTGACAATCCCGGGATGTAGGAATCTCTAGATGTGGGAATCCCTGGATGTGAGAATCCCTGGCTCTGGGAATCCCCGGATGTGAGAATCCCTGGATCTGAGAATTCCCGGATGTGAAAATCCAAAAATGTGAGAATCCCCGGATGTGAGAGTCCCTGGATGTGAGATTTCCCCAGATGTGGGAATTCCCTGGTCTGAGCATCCCTGGAAGTGGGAATCCCCGGATATGAGAATCCCCGGATGTGGAAATCTCTGGATGTGAGAATCTCTGGATGTGAGAATCTCCGGATGTGAGAATCACCGTATGTGAGAGTCTGTATGTGGGAATCCCCGGATGTGAGAGTCTCTGGATGTGAGACTCTCCGGGTGTAAAAGTCCCCGGATGTAGGATTCTCCGGATGTGTGAATACATCCCCGGGAATCCCCGGATGTGAGTCCCCAGAAGTGAGAATCCCCGGATGTGAGAATCCCCAGATGTAGGAATCCCCGGATGTGCAGAGTCTGTATGTGGGAATCCCCGGATGTGGGAATCTCTGTATTTGAGTATACCTGGATGTTTAATACTCGGATGTGAGTCCCCGGATGTGAGAGGCGCAGGCCAGGATCTGCCATAGCCCCGGGCAGTTGGGGGTTGGGGGTCGGGTCGGGGTCAGAGGTCGGGGATCAGGTGGTCGCAGGCGCAGAGCGGTCCGGGCACGCAGCAGGGCTGCAGGCGCAGGCTCCAGGTGTTGTGTGCAGGGCGAGGGGCGGGGCCGCGCGGGGGTGGCGCGTGCGCAGCATCCAGGCCACTGCGGCCTCCACGCGCCTGCGCGTCGCCATCGGGCCCCGCAGCGGGCGGGTCTCCCCCGGGTCCGCCGTCAGGTTAAAGAGCAGTGGCCGCCGGTGGCGGGTCATGCGCCGCCCGGAGCAGGCGCAGGCAGGGAAACCGAGGCAGGCGCCCGAGCCCGGCGGGTGGAAGCAGGGAGTGGCGAAGTGTAGCTTCCACACCGTGCAGCCTGCGGGGGGTGGGGAGAAAGGAGTAACATCCGGGGCCTCACATCCGGGGATTCCCATCTGGGAATTCACATCCAGGACATCACATCCGGGGATTCACATCAGGGCATTCACACGCAAGACCTTACATCCGGGATTCCCATCCAGGACCTCACATCTGGGTATTCACATCCGGGGATTCCCATCTAGGACCTCACATCCAGGGATTCACATCCAGGCCCTCACATCCGGGGATTCACATGTGGTACTTCACATCCGGGGATTCACATGCAGGGCCTCACATCCGGGACCTCACAGCCAGGGATTCCCATCTGGGACCTCACATCCGGGGCCTCACATCTGGGGATTCCCATCCGAGGCCTCACATCCGGGATCTCACATCCGGGGCCTCACATCCAGGGATTCTCATCCACTACCTCACATCTGGAGTCTCACATCTGGGAATTCCCATCGGGGACTTCACATCCGGGACCTTACATCCGGGGATTCCCATCTCATGCCTTCCATCCAGGTCCTCACATCCCGGGATTCCCACATCCGAGGATTCCCACATCCAGGTCTCCCACCCCAGGCCTTGCATCCGGGTCCCTGCGCGCTCGCATGCAGCTCCCTCCCCCGCCCTGGGGCCCGGCGGAGGTTGAGGCACTCACTTGGGCGGTTGAACCAGCGCACGGCGTGCAGCCGGGCCTCGCAGTAGTGCAGCAGGAAGTTGTGGCCTGCGGCCTGCGCTGTCCTCAGCAGCGCGGGCATCAGGTCCTCGCCGTCCACCTCCCTGCGGGACCCGGATGTGCAGGCTTCTGAGCGCTCAGAGACTCGGATGTGCAGGCCAGAGCCCCCAGAGACCCGGATGTCAAGGCTTGAGCCTGTAGAGACCCGGATGTGCAGGCTTCTGAGTGCTCAGAGGCCCGGATGTGCAGGCCAGAGATCCCAGAGACCCAGATGTCCAGGTTTCTGAGCCCTCAGAGACCCGGATGTGCAGGTCTAAGACCCAGGCCTCTGGTCTTAGAGACCTGGATGTGTAGGCCTGAGGCCTCAGAGAGCCGAATATCCAAGCTTCTGAGCGCTCAGAGACCCGGATGTCCATGCTTCTGAGCCCCCAGAGACCCGGATGTGCAGGCCTGAGATCCCAGAGACCTGGATGTGCAGGCTTCTGAGCCCTCAGAGACCCAGATGTGCAGTCCTGAGCCCTCAGAGACCCGGATGTCCAGGACTGAGACCTGGGCCTAGGTACTCAGAGACCTGGATGTGCAGCCCTGATGCCTTAGAGACCCCGATATGAAGGCCTGAGTCCTCAGAGACCCAGATATCCAGGCTTCTGAGTGCTCAGAGGCCCGGATTTGCAGGCCTGAGCCCTTAGTTACCCGGATGTAAAGGCTTCTGAGACCTCAGAGACCCGGATGTCCATGCCTGAGCCCCGGGTCTTGGGTCTTAGAGACCCGGATGTGCAGGCTCCTGAGCCCCCAGAGACCCGGATGTGCAGGTCTGAGCCCTCAGAGACCCGGATGTGTAGGCTTCTGAGCCCCCAGAGACCCGGATGTGCAGGCCTCAGCCTCCCCCCCTCAGGATCCCTGAGGCCCCGGATGACCTCCCTTCCCCCCCACCCCGTGGGGACCCAGGCCGGCGAACGACTACCTGTCCGCCGGAACCCAGCCCCGGCCAGGCGCACCACGGTGGGGAACAGGTCCATGAGGCTGGTGGGCTCAGGCACCAGGCGCCCTGCAGGCAGCGTCCCAGGCCAGCACGCCAGCCCGGGAACCCGGATGCCACCCTCCCAGCCACCCATGCCTTTGCCACCTGCAAGGGGGGAGCGAAGGGCAAAGGTCAATGGCGGGGTCGGGCCACGTGGGAGGCCCCGCCCATCCTGCCTCAGTTTCCCCCTCGCCCTGGTGCACGCCGTTGGAACCCCCAAGGCGGGCGCCCCAGGCCCGGGCCTCCAGCGAGGCACCGTGATCCGACGTGAAGTAGACAAGGGTGTGGCGCCCCAGCCCTGCACTGTCCAGCGCCGCCAGCAGTCGCCCTGTGGGGGGGGGCAATGGATCCGTGCCTCAGTTTACCCCCAGCGTCCACCGTGCCTCGGTTTACCCCCAACATGCACCATGCCTCAGTTTACCCAACATGCATCGTGACTCAGTTTACAAATTTCCATCGTGCTTCAGTTTATCCCCAATGCCCAGTGACTCAGTTTACCCAACAGGCACCGTGCCTCAGTTTACACCCAATGCTCACTGGGCCTCAGTTTACCCCCATCCCAGTGCCTCAGTTTACTCAACCCACTCACCTCGTCCCCGTGCCTCAGTTTACCCAACATGCACCATGCCTCAGTTTACACAATATGCCCAGTGCCTCAGTTTACCCAACATGCACCATGCCTCAGTTTACCCAACATGCCCAGTGACTCAGTTTACCCAAATACACCGTGCCTCAGTTTACCCCAATACCCAGTGACTCAGTTTACCCAAATGCACCGTGCATCAGTTCACCCTGAACATGCACCGTGCTTCAGTTTACCCAACATGCACCATGCCTCAGTTTACCCAAGTGCACCATGCCTCAGTTGACCCCCAACATGCCCAGTGACTCAGTTTATCCAAGTGCACCGTGCCTCCATTTACCCCAACCCATTGACCCCGTTCCCATGCCTCAGTTTCCCCCATCCCACTCACCCCATCTCCGTGCCTCAGTTTCCCCCAACCCACTCACCCAACCCCCGCGCCTCAGTTTCCCCATCCCGCTCACCCCGACCCTGTGCCTCAGTTTCCCCATCCCGCTCACCCCACCCCCGTGCTCAGTTTCCCCCATCCCACGCACCGTGCCTCAGTTCCCCCCCTGCACTCACCCACCATCCAGTCAAGCTCCTCCACGTTGTCGCCGTAGGCGCTGTGCGAGCTGCAGCCCCAGAAGGCGGGTGAGGTGACCAGCGGGACGTGGACGTGGAGGAAGGAGACAAGGAGGAAGAAGGGGCGGGCCTGGTGCCTGCGGACCCACGTCAGACCCCGCCCCCATCATCAATAACCTCACCAATAACCGACCTGATCAGGTATTGCCAATAATCGATCAGATGATTGATAATCGATCCTGATCTAATCGAAAATACCAATAATCGATCCTGATCTGATCGAAAATACCAATAATCAATCGTGATGTGATCGATAATACCAATAATCGATCATGATCTGATCAATAATACCAATAATCAATAGTGATCTGATTGAAAATACCAATAATCGATCGTGATCTGATCAGTTATTACCAATAATCAAACATCATCTGATCGATATGACCAATAATAGAACATGAGCTGATCAGATATTACTAATAATCGAACAGGATCTGATCAATAATACCAATATTTGATCGTGATGTGATCGATAATACCAATAATCGAACATCATCTGATCGATAATACCAATAATTGAACATGAGCTGATCAGTTATTACCAATAATCGAACATCATCTGAACAGTTATTACCAATAATCGATCATGATCTGATCAATACTACCAATGATTGATCGTGGTCTGATCTGAGGTCTACCAGATGTCTCTACAGATCTACTAGATGGAACATCCAAGGACCTGAGGTCTACCAGATGTCTATAGAGATCTACTGGATGTAACATCCTGGGATTTGACGTCTACCAGATGTCTCTGCAGATCTACTGATGGAACATCCGGGAACCTGAGGTCTACCAGATGTCTATAGAGATGTACTAGATGTAACATTCAGGGATTTGAGGACTACCAGATGTCTATAGAGATCCATTGATGGAACATCCGGGGATTTGAGGTTGACAGTTGACTATAGAGATCTACTGGATATACATCTGGGCACCTGAGGTCTACCAGTTGACCATAGAGATCTAGTAGATGTACATCAGGGGATCTGAGGTCTACCAGATGTCTATAGAGATCTATTGATGGAACATCCAGGGATTTGAGATTGACCAGTTGACTACAGAGATCTACTGGATGTACATCCGGGGATCTGAGGTCTACCAGATGCCTATAGAGATCTCCTAGTGGAACATTCGGGGATTTGAGGTTGACAGTTGACTATAGAGATCTACTGGATGTACATCCGGGGATCTAAGGTCTACCAGTTGACTATAGAGAACTAGTAGATGGCATCTGTCCCCCTCCCCGGCCCCAGGCTGACCTGTGGATGAAGGCCTCAGCCTCCCGCAAGAACAGCCCCGCGCTGGCCTCGAACCTCAGAGGCTGCTGGACGACCTGGTGATCCCTCATCAGGAAGCAGTCGGCGTGGACGATGAAGACACCTAGGAGGCAGGAGGTGCAGGCCAGGAGCAAGGCCCCACATCCGGGGCCCAGCACCCTGGGCACCCAGCGCAGGCCCAGCAGGCCCGTGAGCTTCCCAGCGGCCAGGCAGAGCAGGGAAAGCAGCAGCAGCTGCGCCCCCAGGTCCAGGGGCCCTTGCAGACGCACTCGCTTCTCCGAGGGCTCCGCTTGCAGGCTGTCCCCCATCAGGGTGAAGGGGACCCCGAAGAAGGAGTCGAACCTATGGTTCAGGGGGTGGTGGCAGTGGTGAGTGGGGGACTCACAGTTGAGGCCCAGGTGCCATTTGCCTGGAGGGGAAGAGATGGATGGATGAGTGAATGGATGGGTGGATGGGTGGATGGATGGGTGGATGGGTGGATGGGTGGATGGATGGGTGGATGGATGGGTGGGTGGATGGATGGGTGGATGGATGGATGGATGGATGGATGGATGGATGGGTGGGTGGATGGATGGATGGATGAATAGGTGGATGGGTGGATGGATGGATGGATGAGTGGATGGATGGATGGATGGGTGGATGGGTGGATGGATGGATGGATGGAGGGGTGGATGGATGGATGGATGGGTGGATGGATGACTTCTCTCTTTCCTATGAGGCCAGTGGCATATCCCTGCTGCTGCAGGATCTTGGCGAAGGTGATCTCGGAAGTGGGCAGCCCGCCAGACACGGCTGCCCACTGCAGCACGCGCGCCCCGTTGGTGGTCACCATGCCTTCCAAGAGAGAGGAGAAGGACCCTAGGTCAGTGATGATGGCGTCCTGGGTAAGGAGGGGGCATCTAGCACCTTCAGGGGGAAGGCCTGCTGTGTCTGGGATAGCCTGGGACCTGCCCACCCGGGGTGGAAAGGACCCCAGCCCTGGGAGCCCTCGGGGGAAACCAATATGGCATCACTTCCGGTTTCCTGGTGGTTCAGGGGGGAAGTCCCAGAGTCTCAGGGATTTGAACCTGAGATCCTCAGAGAAGTCCTCCCCTCCCTCTGGTTGACCTCCGTGCCCTAGATGTTGGGCCTCAGTTCCCCGGATGTTGGATGTTAGTATCCCGGATGTTGGCCCTCATCCCCGGATGATGGAGTTCAGTGCCCTGTATGGTGGATATCAGGACCCCAGATGTTGGACTTCAGTTACCCGAATGTTGTAGCTCAGTTCCCTGGATGTTGGATCTTACTACCCCGTATATTGGAGCCCAGATTCGGGTATGTTGGCCCTCAGATCCCCAGATGTTGGAGCTCAGTTCCCCGGATGTTGGGGCTCAGGTTCCCGGTTGTTGGATCTTAGTATCCCGGATGGTGGATGTCAGATCCTCGGATGTTGGAGTTCAATTCCCAGAATGTTAGGCCTCAGATCCCCGGATGTTGGATCTTAGTACAATGGATGTTAGAGATAAGGTCCCCGGATGTTAGAGTTCAGTGCCCTGGATGTTGGTGCTCAGATCCCCGGATGTTGGATCTTAGTAACCCGGATGTTAGAGATGAAGTCCCTGGATGTTAGAGCTCAGTACCCCGATGTTGGTGCTCAGTTCCCCGGATGTTGGGCTTTAGATCCCCGGATGTTGGGTCTCAGATCCCCAGATGTTGGATATCAGGTCCACGGATGTTGGATCTTAGTACCCTGGATGTTGGCTCTCAGATCCCCGGATGTCCCGACCCCGCCTCCCCCCCCCACTGCTCCTTCCATTCCCCGGATGTCCCACCCCCCCATACTGACCCAGGCGCACAGGGTAGCGTCCCGTCAGGAAGGTTGCGTGGCTTGGGCTGCAGACGGACGCTGCTGCCAGGTGCTGGGTCAGCCGCACGCCATCGCGGGCCAGGCCGTCCAGGTGCGGGATGCTGTGTGGGGAGAGGGAAACTGAGTCACAGCCAAGAACATACGGGGACCTGGGGTCTAACATCCGGGGATCTAATGCCCAAAATCCCAGGAGCTAAACTCCAACATCTGGGGTCCTGAGATCCCACATCCGGGGATCTAAGATCCAACATCCGGGGACCTGAGATCCCACATCCGGGGTACTAAGATCCAACATCTGGGGACCTGAGGTCCAACATTTGGGGACCTGGCATCCAACATCTGGGAACCTGAGGGCCAACATCTGGAGATCTAAGATCCAACATCTGGGGCCCTGAGATCCCACATCCAGGGTACTAAGATCTATATCTGTGGACTGGGCTACTACATCCGGGGTCTAAGGCCCAACATCCGGGGACCTGAGGGCCAAACATCTGGGTATCTGATCTCAAACATCCAGGGACCTGACATCCAACATCCGAGGTACTAAGATCCAAGATCCGGGGAATTGAATTCCAACATCCGGGGACCTAACATCCAACATCCAGGGATCTGAGGTCCAACATCCGGGGGCCTGATCTCCAACATCTGGGGTACTAACATGTAACATCCGGGAACCTGATTTCCCACATCTGGGGTATACTAAGATTTAACATCCGAGGACCTGATCTCCAACATCCGGGGCACTAACATCCCACATCCAGGGATCTGATATCCAACATCCGGGGACCTGATCTTCAACATCCAGGGAACTGAGATCCAACATCCTGGGAATTGAACTCCAACATCCGGAGACCTACCATCCAACATCCGGGGATGTGAGGTCCACTAGATGTCTATACAGATCTCCTGGTGGAACATCCGGGGAACTGAGCTCGAACATCCGGGATACTAACATGTAACATCCGGGGACCTGATATCCAACATCCGGGGCAGTAAGATTCAACATCCGGGGACCTGATCTCCAACATCCGGGGACCTGATCTTCAACATCCGAGCACCTGACATCTAACATCCGGGGTACTAACATCTAACATCTAGGGACCTGATCTCCAACATCCGGAGCACTAACCTAACATCCGAGAACCTGATTTCCCACATCTGGGGCATTAAGATCTAACATCCTTGGACCTGTCCTCCAACATCCGGGGCACTAACATCCCACATCCGGGGACCTGAGCTCCCACATTCGGGGCACTAACCTCCAACATCTGGGGACCTGAGCTCCTACATCCGGGGCACTTAAGTCCAATATCTGAGGACATGATCTCCCACATCCGGGGTACTAAGATTTAACATCCCGGGACATGATATCCAACATCCGGGGCACTAACATCCAACATCTGGGGAACTGAGTTACTAGATGTCTATACAGTTCTCCTGGTGGAACATCCAGGGATCTGAGCTCCCACATCCGGGTAACTAAGGCCCCACATCCGGGCCTCCCCCTCTGCTCACCGCAGGCTGCGGTTCCCGAAGCTGTCCAGGTCGCCCAGGCCCAGGTCATCGGCCAAGAGCAGCAGGAAGTTGGGGCGCGAGGGGGTGGGGCCTGCGCAAGGGCCAGGGGGGAGGAGGAGGAGGAGGAGGAAGGCGAGGGGTGGGGCTGCGCAGCCGCTGTGCAACCTGAGGAGGAGAGAGAGGAGGAGGAGGGGTGGATGGGTGGATGGATGGGTGGATGGATGGATGGATAGGTGGATGGGTGGATGGATGGATGGATGGGTGAATGGATGGGTGGATGGATGGATGGTTGGATGGATGAATGGATGGGGAATGGGTGGATGAATGGATGGGTGGATGGATGGATGGATGGGTGGATGGATGGGTGGATGGGTGGATGTATGTATGTATGTATGGATGGATGGATGGATGGATGGATAGGTGGATGGGTGGATGGATGGATGGGTGGATGGATGGATGCACAGTGGATGGATGGATGGGTGGATGGATGGATGGGTGGGTGGATGGGTGGATGGATGGGTGGTTGGGTGTATGGATGGATGGGTGGATGGATGGGTGGGTGGATGGATGAATGGTTGGATGGATGGATGGATGGATGGATGGGTGGGTGGATGGATGGGTGGGTGGATGGATGGATGAATAGGTGGATGGATGAATAGGTGGATGGGTAGATGAATAGGTGGGTGGGTGGATGGATGGATGGGGATATGGATTGATGGATGGATGGGTGGATGGATGGATGGATGGATGGATGAATGGATGGGTGGGTGAGTGGATGGATGGTTGGGTGGATGGATGGATGGGTGGATGGATGGATGGGTGAATGGGAAGAGGGATGGAAGGACTCCCCCTCCCTCCAGGCCCTCTCCTGACCAACTTGGCATCCAGGATCCCGTCCTTCCCATGATGCTCCCCGTTTCATGGAAGAGAATGCTGGAAGCAGGAAGTGGGGAAGAGCTGAGTAACATCCGGCCACCCCAGGGCCAGGCTGCTGTTGCCCCCACCAGTACATCAGCCCCTCACCTCGTCTTTCCAGGCCTGTGGCGGGGCCCTGCAACCCCCACCCCGGGGCATGGTGGAACATCGGGGGGGGGCTTCATAGAACAATCGAAGCCCTCCCACCCCCGGTCCCCACACCTCTCCCCGTGTTCCCCAGAGGACGAACTCACATCCACAGTTCTCTGCCATCAGCGCCTGGGCCTGCTGCTCTCCCTGCCAGCCAGGAAGCTCGCAGGGCTCAAATGTCCATGTCACTCCAGCAGCCAGAACTCCACAACATCCCTCCAAAATAAAAGTCCCCTTGTTCCTTGGAAAGCACAACATTCCCCCCCCTCCAAAATAAAAGTCCCCTTTGTTCCTTAGAAAGGAACAGGATGTGGTGCTGAAGGGGAAGGCGGGGAAGGAAGGGAAAAGCCCGGAGTTGCTGGGCTGGGCGCCAAGAAATATCCAGGCCTGGCAGAGGCAGGAGGAAGGGGAGGCGGGAAACCTCGAGAACTACATGGAAGGCTGCAATAATAGTCAGGACCGTCAGGGAGGGTGGCCTGTGCCCAGGGGGCATGGCCTGCGCTCAGTAGGCCGTGGCCAGAGCTCAGGAGGGCGTGGCCTGGGCTGGGGAGGAAGTGAGGGACTCAGGAGGGCTTGGCCTGTGCTGGGAATGTAGTGAAGGTCTCAGGGGGCGTGGCCTGTGGTCAGGAGGGCGTGGCCTATGCTGGGGAGAAAATGAGGGTCTCAGGAGGGCGTGGCCTGTGCTCAGGAGGGCGTGGCCTGTGCTGGGGAGGAAGTGAGGGACTCAGGAGGGCGTGGCCTGTGCTGGAGCTAAACTGAGGGTCTCAGGAGGGCGTGGCCTGCAATGAGGCAGAAGTGAGGGTCTCAGGAGGGTGTGGCCTGCAATGAGGCGGAAGTGAGGGACCTATGTGGGCGTGGCCTGCGCTGGGGCGGAAGTAAGGGTCTCAGGAGGGCGTGGCCTGTGCTGGGAAGGAAGTGAGGGTCTCAGGAGGGCGTGGCCTGTGCTGGGAATGTATGAGGGCCCCAGGAGGGCGTGGCCTGTGCTAGGAGCGGAAATGAGAGTGTGGCCTGTGCTGGGCAGAAATGAGGGGTCTCAGGAGGGTGTGGCCTGTGCTGGGGCAGAAGTGAGGGTTTCAGGAGGGCGTGGCCTGCGCTGGGGCGGAAGTGAGGAAGAATTCCATCCAGAAGCAGCACGGCTGCTTTATTGCCTCCGATTCTGGGAAAGGACCCCAACGGCCCAAAGCGCAGCTGGAGCCCGGAGCCAAGGTGTGGAGCGCCTGCTCCGCCCACATCTGGGTTCCACCTCTCACATCTGGGTCTCAACCCCTCACATGTGGGTCCCAACCCTCACATCCGGGTCCAAACCCCTCACATCCAGGTCCTGGCGCCTCCCAGTGGGCCTGGAGATAAGTGACATCCTGGTACTCGCCTCCACGTCTGGGTTCCCGGACCTGGAGATCCCTAACATCCGGGTACCCACCCCATATCTGGGTTCACGGACCTGGAGGTCCCTAACATCCGGGTACCCAGCCCACATCCGGGTTCATGGACCTGGAGGTCCCTAACATCCGGGTAGTTCCCATTCCACATCTCGTTCCTGGACCATCAGTGGATGTGGTGGGACCTGACATCCGGGATCCCCACACCACATCCGGGTCCTAGACCCTGTCAGTAGAAGGAGAGGAGCGTGACATCTGGGACTCAACACGCCACAGCTATGCCCATGGATGTGATATCCGGGTCCCATCCAGCATATATCCGGGTCCGTGCCACAGTCCACATCTGGGTTAATGGACGTGGACTTACATAACATCCGGGTTCCCCACGCAACATCCGGGTCCTGGCCCCTGAGTGGACCTGCAGATAGGTTATATCCGGGTCCCCCAGTCCACATCCGGGTCCTGGCCCCTCAGTGGACCTGGACATAAGTGACATCCGGGTCCCTGACGCCACCTTCAGGTGAGTGGACATGGAGGAGGGTGACATCCGGGTCCCCCAGTCCACATCCGGGTCCTGGCCCTTCAGTGGACCTGGAGATAAGTGACATCTGGGTTCCCCAGGCCACATCTGGGTCAGTGGACACAAATGAGGGTGACATCCGGGCCCCTCCCAGTCCACATCCGTGTACTGGCCCCTCAGTGGACATGAAGGAAGGTGACATCCGGGTCCCTCCTAGTCCACATCCGGGTCCTGACCCATCAGTGCATCTGGAGGAAAGTGACATCCGGTTCCTCCATGCCACATCCGGGTCAGTGGACATGGAAGAAAGTGACATCCGGGTCCCTTCTAGTCCCCACATCCGGATCCTGGCCCCTCAGTGGACCCAGAGATAGGTGACATCCGGGTCTTTCCCAGTCCACATCTGGGTCCCTCCCAGTCCACATCTGGGTCCTAGCCTCTCCATGGCCTCTGGTCGGACCGCAGCTTCTGTACAGCGAGCGCAGGTTCGGAACCCCACATCCAGGCATCTTCCGGCTGGGGCCCAGGAGTCTTGCTGGAGCTGGACATCTGGTTCTCACGCGCTTTCCTGGCAACCGAACGCCGCGGCCTAGCGGCGGGATTGAAGCCCCACATCCGGGTCTCCTCAGTCCGTTGCCCTGCCATGGCACCCAGCGGCCTAGTGGCGGGAATGAAGCTGAACATCCGGGTCTCCAGCACGCGGGGGGCGTGTCCGGGCGGCGCCCCGGGGTGGGAGTGGCAGACAGGCGCCGCGGTCGCGCTCTGAGGCGGCGCGCACCTCCAGGCTGCCGTCGGCGCCCAGCGTGAAGCGGCCTCGCCTCTGCAGCCCATACAGCACCAGCCCGCCGGGCAGGCGCCAGGACACCGGAAGCGTGGAGGTGGGGCAGCGCAGCCGGAAGCTGCCGCCCAGCGCCACACGCAGCGCCGCTCCCGACACTTCCCCAGGGGGCGGAGTCAGTGCCTCAGAGGGCGGAGTCGGCGCATCAGGGGGCGCAGTCAGCGCCCAAGTTGGCGGGGCAGGCGGGCCAGGGGGCGGAGCTGCCTCAGAGGGCGGAGCCAGCACACCAGGGGGCGGAGCCAGCGCCCAAGATGGCAGGGCAGGCGTGTGATGGGGCGGAGCTGGCGCGCCAGGGGGCGGAGTAAACGCCTCAGAGGGTGGAGCCGACGCCACAGTGGGCAGAGCCCGCGCCCACCATGGCGGCAGCCGCACCCACATCCGGGCTTCGCCCGCCGGGTTGCGCGCCACACACGCCACGGCGTTGCTGCCACCGCTGCGCAGCACATGCACATCCGGGATTTCCAATGTCCCGCGCGCATCCACGCTGATCCCTCCCCCCCATGCGACTGCGATACGGGACTGGAAGTACCAGCCCGCCCGGAAGTTCCCACAGCAGGTGGGGCTCGGGGATGCCATCCGCCTGGCAGCGCATGCGCAGACGCACCACGGGGGAGACCCGGATGTCGTCGTTCACGTCGTCATGGACGTCAGGCGTGACCCGGATGCGCGGCGCCCGCAGCTGCACGTGTAGGCGCACGGTGGCGCGCCGGCCCTGCCCCGCCACGCACGTGTACGTGCCTGCGTCGGCCCGCCGTGCTCCCCGCAGGCGCAGACGCCCATCTGGCAGCACCCGGAAGTGGGCGTCCTCCAGGCCGGAAGTGAAGGCCACGGGCTGCGAGGCCGGCGTCAGCCAGGTCACTGCGCGCGACCCCTGGGTCACGTGAGGGTCACGGGGGCGCCGTAGGGGACAGAGAGTTCGGGGGGTAGCGGGGCGGAAGTGGGAGACGAAGAGGAAGCAGGAAGTGAAGGGGAAGTCTGAAGTGAAGCAGGAAGCGAAGGGGAAGCAGGAAGTGAAGAGAAACCAGGAAGTGAAGAGGAAGAGGAAACAGGAAATGAAGAGAAAGAAGGAAGAGTCTGAGAGGAAGAGGAAGAAGAAGAAGGAGGAAAGGAAGAGGAAGAAGAGGAAGCAGGAAGAGATGGAGAAGAGGAAGAAGAAGGAAAAGAAGAGGAAGCAGGAAAAGAATGTGAAGAAGAAGGAAGAGACTGAGAAGAGGAAGAGGAAGGAAAGGAAGAAGAGGAAGAAGGAAGAGACTGAGAAGAGGAAGAGGAAGGAAAGGAAGAAGAGGGAGAAGGAAGAGACTGAGAAGAGGAAGAGGAAGGAAAGGAAGAAGAGGAAGAAGGAAGAGATTGAGAGGAAGAGAACAGGAAGGGATGAGAGGAAGAGGAAGAAGGAAAGGAAGAGGAAGAAGGAAAAGAAGCAGAGGAGGAAGCAGAGGAAGTGGAAGAAGAGGAAGGATGGTGAGAGGAAGAGGAAGGAAGAGATGGAAAGGAAGAGGAAACAGGAAAGGAAGAGGAAGAGGGAAAGGAAGAGGAAGAAGTTGAATGATGTTGAGAGGAAGAGGAAGAAGAAGGAAGTGATTGAGAGGAAGAGGAAGGAAAGGAAGAGGAAACAGGAAATGAAGAGGAAGAGGAAGAAGGAAGTGACTGAGAGGAAGAGGAAGAACCCGCCCCAGGCTCCGCCCCCCCATCCGTGGTCACACATCCAAGGTCTAACCCAGGCCCCAGGTCCCAGATCCCCACACTCCCATCAGGCCTCGCGACCCGAACATCCAGGTCTCCCAGGACACCGGATGGGACATGGAGGAAGTGGTGGGCAGTGCAGTCCTCCCTGGGGTCGGCGTCCTGGGTCACGGGGGTCACGGTGGTCACGGGAAGCTGGGGTTGCAGATAGGAGGCGCCTGACCCAGCCGCCAACTCCACGCGCAGCCGTGCAGGCGCATCGCCTGCCGCGTTGCGCGCCACGCACACATACTCCCCCACGTCGCGTGACGTCACCGGACGCACGGAGAGCGTGCCGTTGGGAAAGGCGCGGACCCGGATGTCAGAGCTGGGGAGGGGAGAGGGAGGGAGGGCAGGAAGGAAGGAAGGAGGGAAGGGTGAAGGAAGGATTGGAGGGAAGGAAGGAGAGAATTTAGGGAAGGAAGGAGGGAAGGAAGGATTGGAGGGAAGGATTGGAAGGAAGGATTGGAGGGTAGGAAGGATGGAAGGATGGAAGGATCGGAGGGAAGGAAGGATTGGACGGAAGGAAGGAAGGATTGGACGGAAGGAAAGATGGAAGGATTGGAGGGAAGTAAGGAAGGATTGGAGGGAAGGAAGGATGGAAGGATTGGAGGGAAGGAAGGAAGGATTGGAGGGAAGGAAGAAAGGAAGGAAGGAAGGATTGGAGGGAAGGAAGGATTGGAGGGAAGGAAGGATGGAAGGATTGGAGGGAAGGAAGGAAGGATTGGAGGGAAGGAAGTATAGAAGGATTGGAGGGAAGGAAGGAAGGAATGTAGGGAAGGAAGGATGGAAGGAAGGAAGGATTGGAGGGAAGGAAGGAAGGATTGGAGGGAAGGAAGGAAGGATTGGAGGGAAGGAAGGAAGGATCGGAGGGAAGGAAGGAAGAAGGGAAGGAGGGAAGGAAGGAAGAAGGGAAGGAAGAAAGGAGGGAGGGAAGGAGGGAAGGAAGGAGGGAAGGAGGGAAGGAAGGAGGGAAGGAGGGAAGGAAGGAGGGAAGAAAGTAATAGGAGGAAAGACCATAAGGAAGGGAAGACAAATTTGAAGCCAATGTTAGTTATTCGCACATGTGACATATGCATCCAATACTCATCTTGTATCGATCCCTGATCGATCATCTATGATCGATCACTAGGGTTCTACCTTGCGATCTGGCAAGCCAGGACCTATCAATTACCTATTCACTGCTAATGGATCTACCATCCCCACCTCATCTCTATCAATATTTAATCGATAATCGATTTGTTATCTATGGTCTACTGTGTCTATGTCATCTGTCTAATCCATCCTCTATCAATTAACTATCTATCAAGGGGTATCATCTTTATCCCAACTATGGGTGGATAGATGGATGGGTGGATGGATGAGTGGATGGATAGGTGGATGGATGGATGGGTGGATGGATGGGTGGATGGATGGGTGGATGGATGGGTAGATGGATGGGTGGATGGATGGGTAGATGGATGGGTGGATGGATGGGTAGATGGATGGATGGATGGGTGGATGGATGGGTGGGTGGATGGGTGGGTGGATGGATGAGTGGATGGATGGGTGGATGGATGGATGGGTGGATAGATGGGTAGATGGATGGGTGGATGGATGGGTGGATGGATGGATGGGTGGGTGGATGAATGGATCGATGGGTGGATGGATGGGTGGATGGATGAGTGGATGGATGGATGTGTGGATGGGTAGATGCACGGGTGGATGGATGGATGCCCCCCACTTCCCACACTCACCTGCTCCCAGCATCCACCAGTCGCCCATCTGGCAGCCTCCAGAACACGCGTGGGGCGGGGTCCCCGTGCGCATGGCAGTGCAGCGTGAGGTCAGCGCCGTGGGGCATGCGCGTGGCGAGCGGGCCTCGGGGTCGGACGCTGGGAGGGAGACGCGCGTGCGCGGGCGTGACTTCGACGTGCACAGTGCGTTTCGCGATGCTCAGCGTGTTGACGGCCACGCACTCGTACTCACCAGCATGGCGCGGGGCCTGCAGGCAGCGCAGCACCAGCGTGCCATTGGGGAGGACGTAGATGTCGCTGAGTCGAGGGTGCGTGTGCACATGCACGGGTCTCGCGTGGGTCCCTTCAGGCAGACGCCAGTGTAGGGCCGCAGGGGGCCAGGCCTGGGCTGTGCAGGGCAGGTGCAGGGTGAGGCCCGCGTGGGCCGACACCAACTCCGTGGGCGCCTCATGCAGCACGGGGGGAGCGGGGGAGGCGTGCATGACATTTCCACGTGTGTCAGAGCCACGCATGCGCGCTTCATGTGTATCAGGTGAGTGTGGAAGGGATGTGATCGTGTCCCTTTCACGAGTGATATTTCCACGTGTGACCATTGTGTGAGTGTCAGATTCATGCGTGACATTTACACGCGTGTCAGATCCATGCATGTGCGGTCCAAGAGTATCAGGGCTATGCAGAAGAGACCTGATCGCATCCATTCCATGCGTCCCTCTATCTGTCTGCTCTATGTCTGTCTGCCTGTCTGTCCGTGCGTGTGTGTTTGTCTCCCCAGTCATCCTGTGCCCCACACGGCCAGGAACACAGACAACAGACAGACAGAGTGAAGGACTTCGCCCCATGCCCTCTGACCTGTCCATGCCCTCTGCCCTCCCAGTGACCCCTGACCTCCCTGTGACCTCTCCATGACCTCTGACTACTCTGTGACCTCTGACCTCCTGTGACTCCTGGCTTGCCCATGACCTCTGACCTCCCAGTGACCCTCCCGAGACCTCCCCGTGACCTCTCCATGACCCCTGAGTTCCCCATGACCTTTGACCTCCCATCCACTTCTCACCTGCCCAAGGCCTCTCACCTCCCCGTGACCTCTTCATGACCTCTGACCTCTCTGCAACCACTGACCCGACTGTGACCCCTGACTTCCCTGTGACCTCTGACCCCCCATGACCCCTAACCTCCCCGTGACCTCTGACTGTCTTGTATCCTCCCTGTGACCGCTAACCTCCACCTCCTATCTGGCTCCCCTCAGTCCC
Source organism: Dipodomys merriami (assembly GCF_024711535.1). Taxonomy (NCBI): domain Eukaryota; kingdom Metazoa; phylum Chordata; class Mammalia; order Rodentia; family Heteromyidae; genus Dipodomys; species Dipodomys merriami. The sequence continues at coordinate 115,719 of NW_027202732.1, read as the reverse complement.
CTGCCCCCACGCCAAGAGCCTGCAGGAAACAGATGGGTAAACTGAGGCTCACCTGTGTCCAGCTCGTTCCAGGTGCCACAAGGCGGGGTCACAGCGGGCGGGGCCGGGGGTCGCAGGTCAAAGGTCCCAGGATCACTGTCAGGGGAAGTCGCAGGACAGGAAGGGAGGGCATCCGGGCCACGGCCGTGCAGGGTTATAACCACGGGGTCACGGGGGTTCGCCGTGGGGCCCAGCCAGGCGCGGTGGGCTTTGTGCTGTCGTCCCCGCCTGCGGCCGCCACCAGGCCTCCTGGGGGCCGGAAGTAAGGAGGCCGGAAGTGAGGAGGACAGAAGTGAGGAGGACGGGAGTGCAGAGGTCGGAGCAGCGGATGCTCTAGGGGTGGAGGACGGAAGTGGGGATGTCAGTGTCAAAACCAGAAGTGGAGAGGTCCGTGGGGAGACCGGAAGTGTGGAAGTCGGAAGTGGGGATCTCCGAGTGGTAACCGGAAGACGGGTGGTCCGACTGGAGACCGGAAGTGGGGAGGTCCGTGGGGAAACCGGAGGTGTGGAAGCCGGAAGTGGGGATCTCTCAGTCGAAAACGGAAGTGGGTAGGCCGAAGTAGTGGAGGCCGGAAGTGGGGATTTCCGAGAGGAAACCGGAAGTGGGGAAACAGGAAGTGGGGTGGTCCGAATGGAAATCGGAAGTGGGGATCTCCGCGTGGAGAACGGAAGTGTAGATTTGCGAGTGGAGCCCAAAAGTGGGGATGTTCGAGACAAAACCGGAAGTGTGGAAGCCGGAAGTGGGGTGGTCCGAGAGGAGACCGGAAGTAGGAATTTTCAAGTGGAAACTGGAAGTGTGGAAGCAGGAAGTGCAGGGGTCCGAGTGGAGACTGGAAGTGGGGAGGTCCGTGGGGAGAGCGGAAGTGGGTAGGCGGAAGTAGTGAAGACAGGAAGTCGTGATGTTCGAGTGGAAACCGGCAGTGTGGAGACCGGAAGTGGGGTGGTCTGAGTGGAGACCGGAAGTGGTGAGGTCCGAGTAGAGACTGGAAGTGGGTCGACAGAAGACACAGAGACCGGAAGTGGGGATATTTGCGTCGAAACCGGAAGTGTGGAAACCGGAAGTGTGGACGCCGGAAGCGGGGAGGTCTCCATGGAGACCGGAAGCAGGGTGGGCGGGGCCCGGATGTGCTCGGCAGCCACTGGTGGGCGCGGGCGGCGCTGTAAGGCGGGCTGGAACCTGCGGCTGGCGGGGGCGGCGCGTGGGGCGGGAGGGGGAGGCGGAGGCGGCGGACGCCGCTGCCGCCCACGCCCAGGGGCGCCCGCAAGACGCCGACGCCACAGCCGTGCTTCCCCGGTGCCCAGGCCCGAGCTTGGTGCATCAACAACGACGTCAGCGCCGCGCGACGCCCCCGCGGCCGCTTCCGCAGCGGCGCTCACCATCATGGAATCCGCCATTTTTGAATCCGCCATCTTGGCCTCCACCATCTTGGAATCCGCCATCTTAATTCCCTCCATCTTGGATTCCTCCATCTGGGATTCCGCCATGCTGGTTCCCTCCATCTTTGATTCTACCACCTTGTTTTCGGCCATCTTTATTCCTTCCATCTTGTTTTCTGCCATCTTGATTCCTTCCATCTTGGATTCCGCCATGTTGCTTTCCACGATCTTGTTTCCATCCATTTTGGATTTAGCCATCTTGGCGTCCACCATCTTGGAATCCGCCATCTTGGTGTCGGCCATGTTGGATTCGGCCATCTTGGTTCCCTCCATCTTGGATTCCTCCATCTTGTTTCTCTCCATGTTTGATTCCGCCATCTTGGTGTCCACCATCTTGTTTTTGGCCATCTTGGAATCCGCCATGTTGGTGTCGGGCATGTTAGATTCTGTCATGTTTTCGGTCATCTTGCTCCCCTCCATTTTGGATTCCGCCATCTTGGTGTCCACCATCTTGGAATCCGCCATCTTAATTCCCTCCATCTTGTTTTCCGCCATCTTGTTGCCTTTCATCTTTGTTTCCGCCATCTTGTTTTTGGCCATCTTGCTTTCCGTCATCTTGGATTCTTCCATCTTTGATTCCGCCATCTTGGCTTCCTCCATCTTGTCCCCCGCTGCCCCGCCCACGCTGACGTCCGCATCCCAGCGCGCCATCCCCAGCGCGTTGGCGGCCACGCACCCATAGCGTCCACTGTGCTGCGGACCCAGCGCGGGCAGCGTCAGTGTCCCGTCCGCCCCGTCCCCGACGCCGTCCATCCCCAGCTCCGTCCCCGCCCAGGCCCAGCGCCCACCGGGCAGCAGCCAGCCAACGCGCGCCGCCGGCTCCGCCTCTGCCCGGCAGCCCAGCTGCAGCGCGGCGCCCACAGGCAGCGCCAGAGCCGTGGCCGCTGGCGCCCCCGACGCCACCACGAACACACGCTGCGCCCGGCCTGCCATGGCGGCCTCAAAGCCACCGTAGGCCACAGGGCCCGGGGCTGAAGCTGGGGCATAGGCCGTGGGGGCTGTGGCTTCAGAGGCATCAAAGGCTGCGGGGCCTGGGGCTGCAGACAGAGCGTAGGCCGAGGGGGCTGTGGCTTCAGAGGCATCAAAGGTGGCGGGGCCTGGGGCTGCAGACGGGGCTGCGGGGCCTGTGGCTTCAGAGGTGTCAAAGGCTGCATGGCCTGTGGCTTCAGACACGGTGTAGGCTGCGGGGCCTATGGCTTTCTCCTCTGTGTAGGCCTCAGATCCTATGGCTTTTTCCTCAGTGAAAGCCTCGAATTCTATGGCTTCATTTGCACCATAGGCCTCGGATTCTATGGCTTCATTCACAGCGTAAGCCTTGGACTCTATGGCTTTTTCTTCACCATAGGTCTGAGATTTTGTGGCTTTTTCCTCAGTGTAGGCCTCGGATCTCATGGCTTCATCTGAGCCATAGGCACTGGATCCTTTGGCTTTCTCCTCAGTGTAGGCCTCAGATCCTATGGCTTCATTCATGTCATAGGCCTCAGATTTGATGGCTATCTCCTCAGCATAGGCCTGGGATCCTATGGCTTTCTCCTCAGGGTAGGCCTCGGATCTTGTGGCTTTCTCCTCAGGGTAGACCTCGGATCTTGTGGCTTTTTCCTCAGCGTAGGCCTCAGATCTCGTGGCTTTCTCCTCAGCGTAGGCCTTGGATCCTATGGCTTCATTCACACCATAGGCCTCAGATTCCATGGCTTCCTCCTCCATGTAGGCCCCCGGACCCCGTGGCTCCGTCCCCGCCGTAGGCCAAGTGCCGTGCCTCGGTTTCCCCGCGGCGCCCCACTCGGGCCTCGCAGCGGTACCATCCAGCATCATCCTGGTGCACCCCGCGGATCTCCAGCGTTGTCCCCCCGTCATGGCCGCCGTCCTCATCGCCCAGCAGGACGGAGCCGTCGGGCCGCGTCCAGGCCACGCATGGCGTTTCCAAGCCCTGCGCCGCACAGTGCAGCCGCAGAGTCTGCCCCGGGGTCACCACATGCACGTCATCGGGGTCATCACGGGGGTCGAGGGTCACCCAGGGCGCGTCCTCCGGGTCCTCGGGGCCACGCACGCACACCGTCCACGTCAGATGTATGTGTGGCCCGCGCAGCCCGGCCCAGCGCAGCGTCAGCTCGGGCTGCAGAAGTCAGGCAGGCCGCGCCCACAGCCGGGCCACCACGCCCGGAAGTGACATCGGCGACGATGACGACGCACCAAGGCCACGAACCAGGCGGTAGGCCTTGCCCACATCCGGGTCATGGACATCCAGGAAACTGGCCTCAGGCTGGGCGTGGCCTCCATCCTGGTCATACCCGGGGCCTACATCCGGGTCTCTGTCCTCAGAGTGGGCGGGGCCCTCATCCGGGTCATTGACATCAGGGTCTCTGTCCTGAGGGTGGGCGGGGCCTATGTCCTGATCATATTCATGGCCTACATCCGGGTGTCTGTCCTGCTGGCGGGAGGGCCCTACATCCGGGTCTCGGGCTTGATACATATAGCCTACATCCGGGTATTTGTCCTGCAGATGGGTTGGCCTACAACCGGGTCTCTGTCCTGAGCATGGGCAGGGCCTACATCAGGGTCTCTGGCTCCCTGGTGGACGTGGCCTATATCAGGGTTCCTGGTTCGATGGTGGGCCTGGCCTACATCTGAGTCTGTGGCCTGATACATATGGTCCACATCCGGGTCTCCGCCCTGACGGTGGGCGTGGCCTACATCCGGGTGCCTGTCCTGATACAGCTCATCCCCATCAGGGTCTCCGCCCGAGGGTTGGGCGTGGCCTTCCCCGGATCCATCTCCCAGGTCCCCATCCAGGTGGGCATGGCGCGGCGCCTCCGGGTCCAAGCGCAGCATCAGCGCGACGTCATCAGTGTCATCGCCTCCCACCAGGCGGCGGGCATGTGCGAGGTGGGCAGGGTCAGCATAGCAGACGAGGGCGGCACTGAGCATCAGGTGCACTTGCGCAGGGGTGTCGGGGACGAGGCCGGGCCGCACGTCGAGGTCGCGCACGACGGGCGCGCGCCGCAGGCGGCAGGCAAGGTGGGCAGTGCGGCCACGGGCGTCTGTCAGCCTCAGCCGCACCTCGCCCACATCCTCCCCGTCCTCCACTTCCTCTTCCTCTGCCTCCACTTCCGCTTCTGGCGGCTCCTCGCCATCCGCCGGGTCAGTGAGGATGCGCGGCGACCGACAGCGCATGCGTGGCGGCAGGCGACGCAGGTCCAGGCCGCGGCGGTCAGTGGGGCTGGCGTAGGCCGCGCACGCCTGTTCCTTCCCACAGCGCAGCATGCCTGCAGGGGGGGACGGGAGAGGGGCCGGCTGACATGGGACACGCCTCACTGGGGAGCCTCGGCCACGCTCCCGCCGCGCCTGACTGGCTGGAGCTCAGCCACGCCCTTCCTAGGGGTTCTCAGCCACGCCCCCGCCATGCCTGACTGGCTGGAGATTGGCCACACCCCCTGCCGAGCCTCAGCCACACCCCTGCCCTGCCTGACTGGCTGGAGCTCAGCCATGCCCCAGTGTCACCTCAGCCACGTCCTCATCTCACCTGACTGGCTGGACCTCGGCCACGCCCCCGTGGAGTCTTAGCCACACCCTCCCCCTGCCTGAGTGGCTGAAGCTGGGCCACACCCTCCCTGTGGAGCCTCAGCAACGTCCCCGCCCCGCCTTAGTGGCTAGACCTTGGCCACGCCCCCTGCAGCTCCTCACTAATGCCCAGCCACGCCCAGCCACACTGCTGCCATTTTTTACTGGCTGGAGCTCGGCCACGCCCCCCTGGGCACCTCAGCCACGCCTCTGCCCCACGTGACTCAGGGAGCTCGGCTACTCACTTACGCCCAGCCACGACCCCGTCCTTTTTCACTGGCTGTATCTTGGTCACGCTCCCTCTCTGCATCGCCTCAGCCCCGCCCCGCCCTCTCATTGGCCTGCACATGACCACGCCCCCTCTGCTCACCTCGGCCCCGCCCCTGCAGGCCCTCCATCCAGCGCGCGCGGCAGCCGCAGGCCCAGGGGTTATCCTGCAGATGCAGCGCGCGCAGCGCGGGTGCGCGGGCCAGGGTGCCGGCAGGCAGCGCTGCCAGGCGGTTCCCAGCCAGGTGCAGCATGCCCAGCGTGCAGGCCGGGACCCCGCGCACATGCAGCGTGGCCAGCCCCTCAGGCGCCAGCGCCGCCAGCCGGTTCCCATCCAGACGCAGCAGCCGCAACGATGCCAGCCCCAGCAGTGCCCATGGGTGCACCGACCCCAGCCGGTTGTGGTCCAGGTACAGCCGGGCAGGCGCCGCAGGCCCCGCAGGGAGCCCGTGTGCAGTGCTCGAAGCTGGTTGTAGCTCAGCTTCAGCACCTGCGTGGGTCAAAGAGGGCATTTCTGGGATCCGAAGGGCCACTTCGGGGTCACTTCCGCCCCACTTCCGGTCTCTTTCACCCCCTTCCGGTCTCACTTCTGCCCTATTTCCGTACCACTTCCTGTCACACTTCTGCTCCACATCCGGCTTCTGCCGAATTCTGCCTCTACTTCCTCCCACTTCCGAGTACATTTCCTCACTTCTTCCATTCCCACTTCTGCCCCAGTCTCACTTCCTCCTTACTTCCGCCCCAGTTCCGGGTCACTTCCTCCCCACTGCCGGCTGACTTCCGCCTCTACTTCCTCCAAGTTATGGCCCTACTTCCTGTCACTTCTGGATCCATATCCTCACCACTTCTGCCCCACTTCTGGCTCACTTCCGCCTCACTTCAGCCCCGACTTCCTCCCACTTCCTATCCATTTCCTTCCTTATTTCTGCCCCACTTCCGATCCTACCCATGGTCCTATTTCCACTTTCTTCCACTCTTCCGGCTATATATCATTCCCCACTTCTGGGTCACTTCCGCCCCCACTTCCTCCCCACTTCCTTCCCTATTTTCACTCCACTTCCGGATCCATATCCTCACCACTTCCGTCCCACTTCCGCCTTACTTCCGCCCCTACTTCATCCTGCTTCCTCCCCACTTCCTTCCCTATTTCCAACCCACTTCTCACTTCCGGAACCCTATCCTAACCACTTCCGACCCACTTCCACCCCTAGTTCCTCCCACTTCCTCCCCACTTCCGGCTTATTTTCGTCCCTACTTCCTCACACTTCCTCCCTACTTCCCGATTTCCACCCCACTTCCGGCCCTACTTCCACTTCCAGATCCATATCCTCACTACTTCCGACCCACTTCTGCTCCACTTCCTTCCCTATTTCCACTCAACATCCGGCTACACTTCCGGCCCTACTTCTTCCCAGGTCCTTATCCATTTCCGTCTCACTTCTGCCCCACTTCCGCCTCCCTTCTGCCTCGACTTCCTTCCATGTCCGTCTCTACTTCCTCCATTGATTCCCTCCTTCCTCCCCACTTCCTTTGCTATTTGATCCCCATTTCTGCCTGTCTTCCTCCGCATTTCCCCCCTCCTTCCTCCCTACTCTTTTCCCACTTCCTTCTTCCTCCAACTTCCTTCCCACTTCCAGCCCTACTTCCTCCCACTTCCGTATCTATTTCCCCAAACTTCCACCCCACTTCCTCCCCTACTTTGTCCCACTTCACTGCGTATTTCTGCCCCACTTCCTGCCAAACTTCCTTCCACTTCCTTCCAATTCCGCCCGCTCCCTGCGCACCTGCAGTGCACCCAGGTCGCTCAGGGCGCCCTCGGTGATGTCCGCGATCTCGTTTCCGTGCAGCAGCAGCAGCTGAAGTCTCGCGAGACCGGAGAAGGAAGCGTGCGTCAGGACCCGGATGTGGTTGAACCTAATTCAACAGATGAGAGGACAGGAAGAGGAAATCAGGAAACCAGCCTGAAAACCAGCGCTGGGAGGGCAGGACTTTTGTTTCCGGGTCAGGGTCAAGAATAATGAATCATTACTCATCATCATCTTCCTTCCTTCCTTCTTTCCTTCCTTTCCTCCCTCGCTTCCTTCCTTCCTTCCCTCCCTCCTTCCTTCCTTCCCTCCCTCCTTCCCTCCTTCCTTCCTTCCTTCTTTCCTTCCCTCCTTCCCTCCTTCCTTCCTTCCTTCCTTCCTTCCTTCCTTCCTTCCTTCCTTCTCTCCCTCCTACCTTCCTTCCATCCTTCCCTCCTTCCTTCCTTCCTTCCCTCCCTCCCTCCTTCCTTCCCTCCCTCCTTCCTTCCCTCCTTCCTTCTTTCCTTTCCTCCTTCCTTCCTTCCTTCTATCCTCCCTTCCTTCCCTCCATCTTCCTTCCTTCCCTCCTTCTCTCCTTCCTTCTTTCCCTCCTTCCCTCCTTCCCTCCTTCTTTCCTTCCTTCCTTCCTTCCTTCCTTCCTTCCTTCCTTCCTTCCTTCCTCTTCCTTCCCTTCCTTCCCCCCTTCCCCCCCCAGGCCTCACCCCAGGTTCACGCTCTCTATCTTGGGGTCCAGCACGTGGGGCACGGCCCTGAGGCTGCGGAAGGTGCAGTGGAGCTCGGTGGGGACGTAGCAGGCGCAGGTCCTGGGGCAGCGGGTGGCAGGGGCTGGGTGGGGGCCACACAGGAGCAGCAGCAGCAGCGAGGCCCAGGGGCGGGGGCCCCCCATCCTGGGGCTGGGATGGAGGGGGGGAGGCTGGGGATGGAGGCCCAGGGGTGGAGGCCCAGGGAAATGGAGGCTGGAAGTTGGAGGCCCAGGGAAGGAGGCCTAGGGATTAGAGGCCAGGGTGGAGACTGGGGATGGAGGTCCAACAGGGTGGAGGATGGGGTGGAGGCTGAGGAAGGAGACTGGAAGTTGGAGGCCCAGGGGCTGGAGGCCCAGGGATGGAGGCCTAAGGAAAATGGAGGTCCAGGGATGGGGGCCTCAGGGTTAGAGGCCAGGTATGGAGACTGGGGATGGAGGTCCAGGAAGGTGGAGGCCAGAGGTAGATGCTGAGGATGGAGACTGGAAGTTGGAGGCCAGAGAAGGAGGCCCAGAGGTATTGGAGGCTGGGGATGGAGGCCCAGGGATGGAGGCCTAATGGGGTGGAGGCTGGGGATGGAGACTGGAAGTTGGAGGCCCAGGGAAGGAGGCCCAGGAGGGTGGAGGCTAGGGATGGAGGCCCTGTGGATAGAGGAAAGTAGGCCAAATGGGGTGGAGGCTGGGGATGGAGGCCAGGAGTGGAGGCTGGAGATGGAGGTCCAAGGGGGTGGAGGCCCAAGGATGGAGGCCAGGGATGGAGGCTGGAAGTTGGAGGCCCGGGGATGGAGGTTCAAGGATGTGAGGCGACCTGTGGGGTCAGGGAGACAACGGGGAGGAAGAGGAAGGAGATGTATCAGAAGAACAGGAAGAGGAAGAAGGACATGGACACGAGGAAGAGGAAGGGGAAGAGGAAGAGGAGATGGAAGAGGAAGAGGAGATGAAAGAGGAGATGGAAGAGGAAGAGGAGACGGAAAAGGAGACAGAAGAGGAGATGGAAGAGGAAAAGGAGATGGAAGAGGAGACGGAAGAGGAGATGGAAAAGGAAGAGGAGACGGAAGAGGAAGAGGAGATGGAAGAGGAGACGGGAGAGGAAGAGGAGATGGAAGAGGAGACGGAAGAGGAGATGGAAGAGGAGATGGAAGAGGAGACGGAAGAGGAGATGGAAGAGGAGACAGGAGAGGAAGAGGAGATGGAAGAGGAGACGGAAGAGATGGAAGAGGAGATGGAAGAGGAGATGGGAGAGGAAGAGGAGATGGAAGAGGAGAAGGAAGAGGAGATGGAAAAGGAGATGGAAGAGGAGAAGGAAGAGGAGATGGAAGAGTAAAAGGAGATGGAAGAGGAAGAGGAGATGGAAGAAGAAGAGGAGATGGAAGAGGAAAAGGAGATGGAAGAGGAGGCCGGAGAGGAGATAGAAGAGGAGATGGAAGAGGAAGAGAACATGGAAGAGGACACAGAAGAGGAGATGGAAGAGGAAAAGGAGATGGAAGAGGAGATGGAAGAGGAGACGGAAGAGGAGATGGAAGAGAAGATGGAAGAGGAGATGGAAGAGGAGACAGAAGAGGAAGAGGAGACAGAAGAGGAGATGGAAGAGGAAGAGGAGACGGAAGGGCAGATGGAAGAGGAGACGGAAGAGGAGATGGAAGAGGAAGAGGAGACAGAAGGGGAGACGGAAGAGGAAGAGGAGACGGAAGAGGAAGAGGAGATGGAAGAGGAGACGGAAGAGGAAGAGGAGAGGAAGAGGAGATGGAAGAGGAAGAGGAGATCGAAGAGGAGATGGAAGAGGAAGAGGAGAGGAAGAGGAGATGGAAGAGGAAGAGGAGAGGAAGAGGAGATGGAAGAGGAGACGGAAGAGGAGACAGAAGAGGAGACGGAAGAGGAAGAGGAGATGGAAGAGAAAGAGGAGACAGAAGAGAAGATGGAAGAGGAGACGGAAGAGGAAGAGAAGAGGGAAGAGGAGACGGAAGAGGAGATGGAAGAGGAGATGGAAGAGGAGACGGAAGAGGAGATGGAAGAGGAAGAGGAAATGGAAGAAGAAGAGGAGATGGAAGAGAAGATGGAATAGGAAGAGGAGACAGAAGAGGAAGAAGGAAAACACCAACCAACAGGAATATGATCAGGAAGTCGAGAGACACAAGGAAAAAGAGACCGGGAAGACCTGCTCTGTCTGTCTGTCTCTGTCCATCTGTCTCTCCATGTCTATCTCTCTGTCTTTGTCTGTGTCTGTCTGTCTCTGTGTTGACATCTGTCTGTCTGTCTCTTATCTGTCTGCCTTTCTGTCTCTGTCTGTTATCTGTCCATTGGTCTCATGTCTGTCTGTCTGGTCTGTCACTCCCTGTCTGCCTCTGTGTCTGTCTGTCTGTGTCTGTCTCTTATGTCTGTCTCCCTCTGTCTGTCTCTTATCTCTGTCTGTCTGTATCTGTCTGTCTGTGTCCCTGTCTGTCTGTCTGTCTGTGTCTGTCTGTCTGTGTCTCTGTCTGTCTCTGTGTCTGTCTCTGTCTCTTATCTCTGTCTGTCTGTTCTGTCTGTGTTGACATCTGCCTGTCTCTGTCCATCTACCTCTGTCAGTCTCTCCCTGTCTCTGTGTCTCTGTCTGTCTGTCTGTCTCTGTCTGTGTCTCTCTGTCTCTGTCTGTTATCTGTCCATTGGTCTCATGTCTCTCTGTCTGTCTGTTCTGTCTTTCCCTGTCTATCTCTGTGTCTCCATCTGTCTGTACATCTCCGTCTGTCTGTCTGGGTTTCTCTATCTCTGTCTCTTGTCTGTCCATCGATCTTGTCTGTCTGTCTGTTCCATCACTGTCTGTGTTGACATCTGTCTGTCTCCACATCTCTGTTTGTCTCTGTCTTTTGTCTCTGTCTGTCTGTGTTGACGTCTGTCTGTCTGTTATCTCTGTCTCTCCCTGTGTCTGTCTACCAGTCTCATGTCTGTCTGTCTCTGTCCATCTGTCTCTTGTCTCTGTCTCTGTCCGACTCTCTTCCTGTCCGTCTGTGTTTGTACATCTGTCTGTCTGGATCTCTTCTGTCTCAGTCTGTCTCTGTGTGTCTTTTGTTTCTGTCTGTCCGTCTGTCTCTGTCTATCTGTCTTGGTGTCTCTTCTGTCTCAGTCTGTCTGTCCCAGTCTGTCTCTTGTCTCTGTCTGTCTGTCTCTCTGTGCCTGTGTCTATCTCTGTTGGTCTGTTCTGTCTGTCTGTCTGTCTTCCTGTCTCTGTCTGTCTGTGTCTCTTCCTGTCTGTCTCTGTCTCTGTCTGTCTGTCTCTCCGTGTCTGTCCATCTCCCTTCCTGCCTGTCTCTGTGTCTGTCTGTCTGTCCATCTGTCTCCTCTGTCTGCCCATCTGTCTGTCTGTGCCTGCGTCTGTCTGTCTGAGTCTGTTTCTTCTCTGTCTCTGTGTCTACATGTCTGTCTCTTCTATCTGTCTGTCTGTCCCTGTCTGTCTGTCTGTCCCTGTGTCCGTCTGTCTCTTCCTGTCACTGTCTCTACATCTGTCTGTGTCCTCTGTCTGTCTGTCTTTGTCTTCCTGGCTCCATCTGTCTGTCTCGTCTGTCTCTCTCCATCTGTCACTTGTCTTTGTCTGTGTCTGTCTGTCTGTCTCTTGTCTTTGTCTATCTGTCTCTGTGCATCTGTCTCTCCCTGTCTGTCTCTGTGTGTACATCTGTCTGTCTGTCCCTGTCTGTCTCTTCTGTCTCTTCTCTTTGTCTGTCTGTCTCTCTGTGTCTGTGCCAGTTTCTCTCACATCCATCTCTGTCTGTCTGTCTGTCTGTCTGTCTGTTCTGTCTCTGTCTGTCTGTGCCTGTGTCCGTCCGTCTCTTCCTGTCTCTGTGTCTATGTCTGTCTATCTCTCCTGGCTGAGTTTGTCTGTCTGTGACTGTGCCTGTCTGTCTCTTTGTCTCTTCTGTCTCTGTCCATCTGTCTCTTGTCTCTATGTCTGTCTGTCTATGCCTGTGTCTGTCTCTATCCGTTTCTCTTCCTGTGTGTCTCTGTGTGTACATCTGTCTGTCTGTCTGTCTGGGTCTCTTCTGTCTCAATCTGTGTCTGTCTGTCTGTTTCTGTGTCTACATCTGTGTCCTCTGTCTGTCTGTCTGTCTGTCTGTCTGTCTGTCTGTCTGTCTGTCTGTTTCTGTCTTCCTGGCTCGTCTGTCTGTCTCTTCTGCCTCTCTCCATCTGTCACTTGTGTCTGTCTGTCTCTGTCTCATGTCTGTCTCTGTGTTGACGTCTGTCTGTCTGTCTGTCTGTATCTGACTCTTCTCTCTGTCGGTCTGTCTGCCCCTGCGTCTATCTGTTCTGTGTCTGTCCATCTGTCTCTCTGTCTCTGTGTCTGCCTGTGTCTGTCTGTCTCCCTGTCTGTCTGTCTCTTATCTCTGTCTGTTTCTGTTCTGTCTCTGTCTGTCTCTTGTGTCTGTCTGTCTATTCTATCTCTGTCTCTTCCTGTCTGTCTCAGTCTGTCTGTCTGTCTGTCTACCTCTGTCGGTCTCTCCCTGTCTACATCTGTCTGTCTGTCTGTTCTGTCTGTCCATCTATCTCTCCCTGTCTGTGTCTGTGTCTCCGTCTGGCTCTGTCTCTCATCTCTGTGTCTGTCTCTTGTCTGTCCATCAGTCTCATGTCTGTCAGTCTGTGTCTGTTCCCTCTGTCCGTCTGTCTCTGTGTCTCCATCTGTCTGCCTGTCTCATGTCTTTGTCTCTGTGTATATGTCTGTCTGTCTGTGTCTCTTCTGTCTCTTGTCTGTCCATTGGCTCTCATGCCTCTGTCTCTCTGTGTCTGTCTGTCTCTTCTCAGTCTGTCTTTCTGTACCTGTGTCGGTTTCTTCTGTCTCAGTCTGTCTGTCTGTCCCCGTCTGTCTTCCTGTCTGTGTCTGTTTGTCTCTTTTCTCTTCTGTCTGTACTTGTCTGTCTTTTGTCTCTGTCTGTCTGTGTGACTCTTGTCTCTGTCCATCTGTCACTTGTCTCTATCTGTGTCTGTTTGTCCATCTGTCTCCTCTGTGTCTGCCCATCTGTCTGTCTGTGCCTGCGTCTGTCTGTTTCTTCTCTATCTCTGTGTCTACATGTCTGTCTCTGACTGTCTGTCTTTTCTTGTCTGTCTCTGTGTCTACATCTGTGTCCTCTGTCTGTCTGTCTGTCTGTCTGAGTCTGTTTCTTCTCTCTGTGTCTACATGTCTGTCTCTCTCTGTCTGTCTCTTCCTGTCTGTCTCTGTGTCTACATCTGTCTGTGTTCTCTGTCTGTCTGTCTGTCTCATCTGTCTCTCTCCATCTGTCACTTGTCTCTCTCTGTCTGTCCGTCTCTCTGTGCCTGTGTCTGTCTGTTCTCTTTGTCTGTCTGTCTCGGTGCATCTGTCTCTCCCTGTATGTCTCTTTGTGTACATCTGTTTGTCTGTCTGTCTGTCTTTTGTCTCTTCTCTTTGTCTGTCTCTCTGTCTGTCTGTACCTGTGTCTGTCTGTCTCTTCCTGTCTCTGTGTCTATGTCTGTCTATCTGTCCTGGCTCAGTTTGTCTGTCTGTGCCTGTCTGTCTCTTCTGATTCTGTCTAACTGTCTCCGTCTGTCTGTCAGTCATGTCTGTGTCTCTGGCTCATGTCTGTCTGTGTCTCTCTGTCTGTGTCTCTTCTGTCTCTGTCCATCTGTCTGTCTCTGTGTCTCTGTGTGTGTGTGTTCTGTGTGTCTCTGTCTGTCTGTACATCTTCGTCTGTCTGTGTGTCTCTCTCTGTCTCATGTCTGTGTCTGTCTTTCCGTCTCTGTAACTACATCTGTCTGCTCTTCTGTTGTCTGTCTGTCTGTTCTATCTCTATCTCTTCCTGTATGTCTCTGTATTCATATGTCTGTCTCTTGTGTCTTTCTGTCCGTCTGTGCCTGTTTCTGTCACATCCGCCTCTGTCTGTCTGTCTGTTCTGTCTGTGTCTGTCTTCCTGTCTCTGTCCATCTGTCTTTTCTCTGTCTCTGTCTCTCTGTCTCTGTCTGTGTCTGTCTGTCTCTATCCATCTGTCTCTCCCTATCTGTCTGTCTGTCCGTCTATCTCTGTTGGTCTCCCCCTGTCTCCATGTCTCTCTCTGTCTGTCTCTGTCTGTCTGCCTCTCTGTCTGTCTGTTATCTGTCCATTGGTCTCTCTGTCTGTCTGTCTCTGTCTTCTTGGTTCTGTCTCTTCTGTCTCTCTCCATCTGTCACTTGTCTCTGTCTCTGTCTGTCTGTCTGTCTCTGTCTCATGTCTGTCTGTATGTTGATGTCTGTCTGTCTCAGTCTGTGTCTGACTCTTCTGTCAGTCAGTCTGCCCCTGTGTCTATCTGTTCTGTCTGTCCATCTGTCTCTCTCTGTCTGTCTCTGAGTCTGTCTGTCTCTTATCTCTGTCTGTCTGTCTGTCTGTCTGTGTCTGTTCTGTCTCTTGTGTCTGTCCTGTCTCTGTCTCTTCCTGTCAGTCTCTGTGTTCACATCTGTGTCTCAGTCTGTCTGTCTGTCTACCTCTGTCGGTCTCTCCCTGTCTCCATCTGTCTGTCTGTCAGTCTGTTCTGTCTCTGTCTGTTTGTCTCTGTCTGTGTCCGTCTCTGTGTCTGTCTCTTGTCTCTGTCTGTCTCTCTGTGCTTGTGTCTATCTCTGTCTGTTGCTGTCTCTCCATGTCTGTTCATCTCCCTTCCTGTCTCTGTGTCTACAGCTGTCTGTCTGTTTCTTGTCTCTGTCTGTCTGTCTCTTCTACCTCTCTCCATCTGTCACTTCTCTCTGTCTTTTCTGTCTGTCTGTCTCTCTGTGTCTGTCTGTGCCGGTTTCTCTCATGTCCATCTCTGTCTGTCTGTTCTGTCTCTGTCTGTGCCTGTGTCTGTCTGTCTCTTCCTGTCTCTGTGTCTCTGTCTATCTGTCCTGGCTCAGTTTGTCTGTCTGTGCCTGTCTGTCTCTTCTGTTTCTGCCATCTGTCTTTCCCTGTCTGTCTGTCTGTGTCTCTGTCTGTCTGTGTCTCTGTCTGTGGGTCTCTGTCTGTCTGTCCTGTCTCTGTCTGTCTCTCCCTGTCTGTCTGCACATCTTCGTCTGTCTGTGTGTGTCTCTCTCTGTCTGTCCGTCTCTGTGTCTACATCTGTCTGTGTGTCTCTTCTGTCTGTCTGTTCTGTCTCTGTGTCTTCCTGTCTGTCTCTGTTAACATCTGTCTGTCTCTTGTGTCTGTCCATTTACCTCTGTCGGTCTCTCCCTGTCTCCATGTCTACATCTGTCTGTCTCATATTAGTCTGTCTGTGTCTGTCTGTCTGTCTGTCTCTATCTTCCTGTCTCTGTCTGTCTCTTTTGCCTCTCTCCATCTGTCACTTGTCTGTCTGTCTGTGTCTGTCTGCCCGTCTCTCTGTGCCTCTGTATGTCTGTCTCTATGTCTATCTGTCTCGGTGCATCTGTCTCTCCCTGTCTGTCTCTCTTCTGTCTCTTTGTCTGTCTGTCTGTCTGTCTCTCTGTGTCTGTCTGTGCCAGTTTCTCTCACGTCCATCTCTGTCTCTCTGTCTCTGTCTCTGTCTGTGCCTGTGTCCATCTGTCACTTCCTGTCTCTGTGTCTCTGTCTATCTGTCCTGGCTCAGTTTGACTGTCTGTGCCTGTCTGTCTCTTCTGTCTCTGTCTCTCTCTCAGTCTCTGTGTCTCTGTATGTCTGTATGGTTGTCTGTGTGTCTGTCTGTCCTGTCTCTGTCTCTCCCTGTCTGTCTGCACATCTTGGTCTGTCTGTTTGTCTGTGTCTCTCTCTCTCTCTGTGTCATGTCTGTGTCTGTCTGTCTGTCTGTGTGTCTACATCTGTCTGTGTGTCTCTTCTGTCTGTCTGTCTGTTTCTGTCATTGTCCATCCCCCCTCCCCCCTCCCCAGGACTAAGTACTAAGTACTCAGCACCCCATTTCCCCCTGGCTTCCTATCACCCATCACCCTCCTCCTCCTCCTCCTCCTCTTCCTCCCACCTCCATCAGCCCCCCCTCCCCGGGACGCGAACGCGGGGCCGGAGCTCCTCACCTACCTTTCCAGGTTGGGGGGTTCACTGGAGATCCGGGTCTCTCGGTTGGTCCTGGGGGGGGTGGGGAGAGGGGGTGGAGGTGGCTTTGAACCACGATCCTCCAGATCTCAGCCTCCTGAGCAACAAGGAAGGCTTGGCGAAGAATATGCCAACGACCGTCACCACCACAGTAACAAGAACAACAATAACAATAACCATTGTGACAATAATAATAACTATAATAACAATAGCAATGACAATAATAACCATGACAACAATAACAACTATAATAACAATAACAATGACAATAATAACAACGATAACAATAATAACCATAATACCCATAATAGTAATAACCATGGCAACAATAATAACTATAATAATAACAATGACAACAACAATAACAATAATAACCATCATGACAACAATAGCAGTAACCATAATAATAACCATCACCATAGTAACAATAACAACAATAACAATCATAACAATAACCCAAACATCATGACAACAATAACAATAATAACCACAACACCCATAATAGTAATAACCGTGACAATAATGATGATCATAACCATCATATTAACAATAACAGTAACAACAATGATAGTAAAAACAACAATGTCAATAACAGTAATAATAATAACTATGATGAGAATAATAGTAATAACAATGAGGAGGAAGAAAAGGAGGAGGAGGAGGAAGAAGAGGAGGAAAAGGAGGAGGAAGAGAATGGGTTGGACCAGCCACAGGGGGCGTGGCTTCATGGATGGATGAATGGGTGGATGGATGGGTGGGTGGATGGATGGATGGGTGGATGGATGGGTGGATGGATGGATGGGTGGATGGATGGGTGGAGGGGCAGATGGATGGATGGATGGATGGGTGGTGGATGGATGGATGGGTGGATGGATGGGTGGATGGGTGGGTGGATGGGTGGGTGGGTGGATGGATGGATGGATGGGTGGATGGGTGGGTGGATGGATGGATGGGTGGATGGATGGATGGATGGATGGGAGGATGGGTGGATGGATGGGTAGATGGATGGATGGGTGGATGGATGGATGGATGGGGAGGAAGAGGAGGAGGAGGAAGAGGAGGAGGAAGAGAGGAAGAGGAGAAGGAAGAAGAGAAAGAGGAGGAGGACAGGAGAAAGAGGAGGAGGAGGAGGAGGAGGACCATGACACCCTGCACCCCTAAGGTGGGTTTTCCATTACCTCTGGGACCTGGGACCCTGGTACCCCAGATTCCTGTGACCTGTGACCCCTGCACCCCCTGAACTCTGCACCCCAGGACCTTTGCTCCCTGGGCTTTTCCCCTCTGAACTTGGGGGAACCTAGGACCCAGGACCCCCGTGACAGATGCCCTCCCTCACCCCCCAGATTGGTGACCTCTGATCCCTGCACCCCTGAACTTCCCATTCCCCCTCTTCCTGACTCCCTCACCCCTGAACTTTGCACCCCAGGACCTTGGCTCCCTGATCTTGCCCATGTCCCAGGTGTCCGCCCTCCCCTGACCTGTCTCCCCCCTCCTTGACCTTTGAACTCCTTTGCTGGCTGCACCCCAGGACCTTTGCTCTCTGGGCCTTTGACCCCCTCTTCCCAGGAATCCTTGTGCTTTCCCCCCAATGAACTTTGGGGTCCTGGGAACCCCAGGATTGACCATGTTTCCCCCTGCATCTCCCTGACCCCTAACCTCTCCTCCTTGACCCCCAGAACCCCCAAATCCCTACACCTCCCCCTTTCCCCCCTCCCAGGATCCCCTGTACCCCAAGATCCCCTCACCCCCCTCCACCCCTCGTCCAGGCCCCCTCACCTGGTCTGTCTGTCTGTCTGTCTCTCTGTCCTGTATCTCCAGACAGCACAGCACAGCTTGCGGGCTCCTCTTTTATCCGCCCAGGCCCAGATGTCCCCACCCCACCATGCTGCGGCCTGAGCCTCAGCTCCGCCCCACACAGCCTGGGCTGAGGGGGGGGTGTCAGTGGGAAAAGGAGGGAGGGGAATCAGGGAAGAAAAAGAGGGGGTGGGGGTCGATGAGAGGGGGATGGGGAGACCATGAATCCCCCCACCAGGCCAGGCGGGGAAGGGGGGGATGCTGGGGAGGGGGAGGGAGAAATGGCCGAAGAGAAAGTTCTGGAAGGAAAGAGAGAGGAGGAGGAGGAAGAGGAGAAGGAGGAGGAAGAGGAGGAGGAGGAGGAGGAGGAGGAGGAGGGGAGAGGAAGGGGAAAAGGCCGGACCTGTGGGCTGGGGGGCACAGAGCTGAGAAAGAGGGGGTGTGGGGGGGCGGGGGAGGAGGGGGGATAGACAGACAGACAGACAGAGAGGAAACGCAGCCAGAAAGACAGAGGAATGGAGTCAGAGACAGACACACAGACAGACACACAGATAGACAGAGAGAGACAGAGAGACAGAGACAGACAGACACACAGACAGGCAGATAAACAGGGACAGACACACAGACAGACAGAGAGGGAAAAATAGACAGACACAGAGAGACAGACAGAGAGATACAGACATACAAATATAGACAGACAGACAGAGACAGAGAGACAGACAGACAGACACAGAGAGAGATGAACAGACAGACAGACTCAGAGAGACAGAGACAGACAGAGAGAATGACAGATGGACAGACAGAGACAGAGAGACAAAACACAGACAGAAACAGATAAACAGAGAGAGACAGAGACACAGAGAGACACACAGACAGAGATGGAGAGACAGACACAAATACAGAGAAACACAAGAGACAGACAGACACACAGGGAGGCAGATGAACAGGGACAGACACAGACAGAGAGAGAAAAATAGACAGACAGACACAGACAGACAGACAGAGAGATACAGACAAATATAGAGACAGACAGACAGAGACACACAGAGATACAGACAGATAAATATAGAGACAGACAGACAGAGACAGAGAGAGAGACAGACAGACACAGAGACAGAGAGAGAGAGATGAACAGAGACAGACATGGACAGAGAGACAGACACAGAGACAGACAGACACAGATAGAGACAAACAGATACAGAGACAGACGGACACAGAGAATGACAGATGGACAGACAGAGACAGAGACAAACAGACAGAGAGACAGATGAACACAGACAGACAGACTCACAGACATAGACAGACAGATGGACACAGAGAGACAGAGACAAATACAGAGAAACACAAGAGACAGACAGACACACAGAGAGGTAGATGAACACGGACAGACACACAGACAGAAACAGAAAAATAGACACAGAGCGATAGGCAGAGAGATACAGACAGACAGACACAGAGAGACAGATGAACAGAGACAGACATACAGAGACAGACATGGACATAGAGATAGACAAAGAGACAAATAGAGACCGAGAGACACACAGACAGGGACAGACAGATAGACAAAGAGACAGAGACAAATATATATAGAGAAACACAGAGAGACAGATGAACAGAGACAGTCAGACACAGAGAGAGAATGACACACAGATAGAGAAAGACAGAGACAGACAGACAAACACACAGATACAGGGACAAACAGACAGAGACACAGACACAAACACAGAAAAATGGAGTCAGAGACAGACAGACAGACCCAGAAAGAGACAGAGAGACAGACAGACAGACACAGACAGAGACAGACAAATGGACAGAGAGACAGACAGACACAGACAGATAACCAGAGACAGACAGACACAGACAAAGACACAAATGGACATAGAGACAGACAGACAGACACAGAGATAAACAGACCGACGGAGAAACAGACAGAAAGTCACAAAGAGAAATAGAGACAGACAGAAATAGAGATAGACAGACAGACAGACACAGAGAGACAGATGAACAGAGACAGACAGACAGACAGACAGACAGAGAAATAGACAGAGAAACAGACAGAGACAGATGGACAGACAAATTGACAGACAGAGGCAGACAGAGAGACAGACAAATGGACAGACACAGAGAGACACAGAGTCAGACAGGGACAGACAGACGTACAGACAGAACCATAGAGACAGAGAAACGGTAAAAGAGAAAAAAGGAGTCAGAGACAGACAGACGGATGGACAGACAGACAGAGACAAATACAGAGTGAGACATAGACAGAGAGACAAACGGACAGAGACAGATAGAGATTGAGACACACAGAGACAGACAGATGAAGACAGACAGACACACAGAGAGACCGACAGACGAACAGACAGAGACAGACACAGAAAAATACAGAGAAACACAGAGACAGACAGACAGACACACAGAGACAGATGAACAGACACAAACAGAAACAGACAGAAAAATGGAGTCAGAGACAGACAGACAGACAGACAGACAGAGACAGAAAGAGACAGAGACAGACATAGCTAGCCAGACAGACAGATGAACAGAGGCAGAGACAGACAGACAGAGACAGACAGACAGATACAGAGACAGACACACAGAGACATAGAGACAAATGGACAGAGACAGAGTGACAGACAAACAGACTGCAAAACAGAAAGAGACACAGAGACAGACAGAGACAGAAATACAGAGACTCACAGAGACAGACAGAAAGACATAAGAAGGAAGGAGAGAAGGAGGGAAGGAAGGAAGGAAGGAGGGAAGAAGTGGAGGGAATAAAGGAAGGAGGGAAGGAAGGAAGGAAGGAGTGGAGGGAACGAAGGAAGGAAGGAAGGAAGGAGGGAAGGAATGAAGAAAGGAAGGAGGGAAGGAGGGAAGGAAGGAAGGAAGGAAGGAGGGAAGGAAGGAAGGAAGAAGGGAAGGAAGGAGGAAGGAAGGAGGAAGGAAGGAAGGAAGGAAGGAAGGAAGGAAGGAAGGAAGGAGGGAAGGAAGGAAGGAAGGAAGGAAGGAGGGAAGGAAGGAAGAAAGGATGGAGGGAAGGAAGGATTGGAAGGAGGGAAGGAAGGAGGGAATTCATTCATTCATTATTCATTTCCTCCATTCCCCCTCCCCCTCCCCCCTTCCAGGAAGTGTTGGGCAGATTTCCAGGCGTTGAGAAGAGGAAGCCATTGGCTGGGTTCTGGTTGAGTCTGACACACACACAGGAAATCCATCAGCAATTTGTTCCAGAAGCTTCTAGAAGCTTGGTTGGGGCGGGGGGAAGGGAAAGACAAGACCATGCACATGAGCTAATCATCATAATAAATCAACAACAACAACAACAACAACAAGAATAGTCAAGGGACCCTGGACCAGTCACCGCAAAGGATCATGGGAAGGGGTGATGTCATCATCCATCCTCAACTTCTCCCATGGAGGAGAATCCCAAGGGATGAACGCAACTGGGTCCCAGATGTTGGGGAGAATGGGGGGGGTGGGGAGGAAATAGAAACCAGCCCCAGCCCTGGCTTCTTTCTAGAACCTTCCATGGGTTGTCCTGGAAGCGTCTCAAGTCCTTAGATCAAACAGATCCCCTGGGAAAACCTATCATCAATAGACCATGAGAGGATCAGTATCAATACCAACACCAATACCAATATCATCAATACCCTCCTTCCCTCCCCCCCTCCCCCCCAAAATCATTCCTGGGCCAAGGAAGGGGGGTGGGAGGGTTGGGGTGTGTCTGGGTGGAGGGATCACCTGCCTGGGGAATGTGCTGAGTTATTCTGAAACCTGGAGCTTTCTGGGACCTTCTGGAACCTTGGGAGAACTTTCTGGAACTTTCTGGATGGATGGATGGTGGATGGATGGGTGGATGGATGGGTGGGTGGATGGATGGATGGATGGATGGGTGGATGGATGGATGGGTGGATGAGTGGATGGATGGGTGGATGGATGGATAGGTGGATGGGTGGCTGGATGAGTGGATGGGTGGATGGGTGGATGGATGGATGAGTGGATGGATGGATGGGTGGGTGGATGGATGAAGGATCGATGGGTGGATGGATGGGTGGATGGATGGATGGATGGATGGATGGGCGGCCCCCATCATTGCTGGTCCGCTCACCTGCAGGTAGGCCAGTGCGCACAGGATCTTGGCGGGCGCGCAGGTAGCTGAGGAGTTGGCCACCAGGCACATAGTCCATCATCCTGTACAACCAGCGGTCATCGCGCCACGTGGAGAACCTGGGATGGGGTCAGGGGGAGGGAAAGGACACACACGTGAGGTGCTAGGTGCTTGCTGATTATCCAGAGTCCCTGTGGGGAAGTGCTGGGTGCTTGGTACCTGTCCTGAGTTAGTAATAGGCAGGTGCTGGGTGCTTGGTACCTGACTCATGTAAACAGTAGGGAGGTGCTGGGTGTGAAGTCCCGTTCCTGGGTCACCATGGGGAGGTGCTGGGTGCTTAGTTCCTATCCTCGGTCTCCATGGAGAGGTGCTGAATGCTTAGGCTCAGTCCTTGTTCCCCAGGTGGTGGTGCTGGGTGCTTAGTTCCAGTTCTGGGTTACTCTGAGGAGGTGCTGGTTGCTTAGTCCCTGTCCTGGGTCATCATGGGATGGTGCTAGGTTCTCAGTACCTCCCCTGGGTCACCATGGGGAGGTGCTGGGTGCTTAGTCCCAGCCCTGGGTCATCATAGGATGGTGCTGGGTGCTTAGTCCTGGTCCTGGGTTACTCTGAGGAGGTGCTGGTTGCTTAGTCCCAGCCCTGGGTTGTCATGGGATGGTGCTGGGTGCTTGGGAATCATCCTAGGTCACTATGATGAGGTGTTGGGTGCTTAGTCCCAGCCCTGGGTTACTATGGGGTGGTGCTGGGTGCTTGGGGATCATCCTGGGGAGGTGCTGGGTGCTTAGTTCCTGTCTTGGGTCATTATGGGATGGTGCTGGGTGCTTGGGGGATATTGTGAGTCACTATGGGAAGGTGCTGGATGCTTAGTCCCCACTCTGGGTCACCATGGGGAGGTGCTGGGTGCTTAGTCCTGGCCCCGGGTCACCCTGGGATAGTGCTAGGTGCTTAGTCCCAGCCCTGGGTCATCATGGGATAATGCTGGGTGCTTAGTCCTGGCCCTGGGTCACCATGGGGAGGTGATGGGTGCTTAGTCCTGGTCCTGGGTCACCATGGGGAGGTGCTGGGTGCTTAGTCCCTGCCCTTGGTCACCATGGGGAAGTGCTGGGTACTTACTCCTGGATCTGGGGCACCATAGGGAGGTGCTAGGTGCTCAGTCCCCATCCTGAATCACTATGGGGAGGTGCTGGGTGCTCAGTCCCCATCCTGAGTCACTATGGGAAGGTGCTGGGTGCTTAGTCCCCACATTGGGTCACCATGGGGAGGTGCTGGGTGCTCAGTCCCTGGGTAATCATGGGGAGGTGCTGGGTGCTCAGTCCCTCCCCTGAGTCATCATGGGGAGGTGCTGGGTACTTAGTCCTGGCCCTGGGTCACCATGGGGAGGTGCTGGGTGCTTAGACCTGGCCCTGGGTCACCATGGGGAGTTGCTGGGTGCTTATTCCCCATCCTGGGTTACCATGGGGAGGTGCTGGGTGCTTAGTCCTGGCCCTAGGTCACCATGGGGAGGTGCTGGGTGCTTAGTCTTGGTCCTGGGTCACCATGGGCAGGTAGTGGGGGCTTATTGCCCATCCTGGGTCACCATGGGGAGGTGCTGGGTGCTCAGTCCCCATTCTGGGTCACCATGGGGAGGTGCTGGGTGCTTACTGCTGGATCTGGCGCACCTTAGGGAGGTGCTGGGTGCTCAGTCCCCATCCTGAGTCACTATGGTGAGGTGCTGGGTGCTGAGTCCCCACTTTGGGTCACCATGGGGAGGTGCTGGGTGCTCAGTCCCTGCCCTGGGTCACCATGGAGAGGTGCTGGGTGCTCAGTCCCTGAGTCACCATGGGGAGGTGGTGGGTGCTAAGTCCCCAAAGCCAGGGCACCCAACGGCCTGGTTCCTGCCAGGCCACGCCCCCAGGCCAGCCATCCAATGGCAGCACACCCAGGCCACGCCCTCAAAGCCAGACTACACAATAGCATCACTGTTGCCAGGCCACGCCCCTCCAGGACCAGCTGCCCAATGGCCTTACTTCCAAGCCATACCCCCAAAGCCAGGACCCTCAATAGCCTAGTTCCTGCCAGGCCATGCCCCCTAGGCCCAGCGGCCCAATGGTCTTACTTCCAAGCCACGCCCCCCAGCCCAGCCGACCAATGGCATTACGTCCAGCCGCCCAATGGCGTCTTTCCAGGCCACGCCCCCAAACCCCAGCGGCCCAATGGCCTCTGTTCCAGGCCACGCCCCCCACTGACTCTCCTGTCAGCTCCACGCCCTGCAGGCCACGCCCACCGCGACGCCACGCCCATCAGAAAGCCACGCCCTCCAGCGTCCCCGCCTCTTAAAGGCGCCTCGTCCTGGAGGCCTCCACGCACCGACGGTGACCCGGGGGCCGCCCGGGTCGGTGTCCTCGGGGTTCCTGCGCGCTTCCGCTTCCGCTTCCGGATCCGGACGGCATAGTGGTGGCCATGGTGGCGGCGGCGGCGACGCTCCGCGGCCCCGCCACGGCTGCATTTCCGGGCGCGGCCGCCGGCGCCGTCGCATCGATGTCATCAGCCGGCGCCAAGACGCGGGCGCACATGCTCGCGCTCTCGGCGGAGCGTCACTGCGCATGCACATAGGGTTAGCGGGGAAGGGGCCGAACGCTCCCAGCGGAGAGCCATTGCGCATGCGCAGAGTGTTCTTCAGCGGGGACAGGCTGAGCCGGCCTGGCGGAGCGCCATTGCGCTTACCCACAGGGTTAGGCAGCTGGGAGGGGCTGAGCCAGCCTGCGCCAATGCGCATGCGCACAGGGTTCGTCAGCAGGGAGGGGCCTAGCGCTCCCGGCGGAGCGCCGCTGCGCATGCGCGTCCCTTGGCTGCTTGTTCCCACTGCCCTCCCGCGTGTGGACCCACGGCGCATGCGCACAGGTTGAATCGGCAGGGAGGCGCAGAGCGGACCCTGGAGGGTCGAGTTGCGCATGCGCACAGCGTGAGTCCGCCGGGAGGTGCCTAGGGGACTCCGGAGGATCGAGGTTCCGTCCGCATTGCGCATGCGCACTGGTTGAGTCGTCCGGCACCGTCCGGGCCGAGCGTGTGGTGCGTGCATGCGTGGGATTCCCTCGGTTGGTCTGGTTGGTACTGCGCATGCGTGCCACCTGGGGGGGGGAGGTCCTCCGCGCTGTACCGCGCATGCATGAGCCAGCACGCCCCGTCCCTCCCCCCCCCCCCGCCGAGCAGGAACACGCATGCGTGTGCTCCCCGGGCTCTGCGAGGTACGGATCTGCGCATGCGCGGGATTGGGCTGCGCTGCCCTGCAACAAGCATGCGCGGTTCCCAGAGACAGACTGACAGACACAGGGACAGTGAAACAGAGTCAGACAGACACTGGGACAGAGACAGACACACAGATGGACACAGAGAGACACAGACAGATAGATGGACACAGACAGACACAGAGAAGACAGAGACATGGGCAGGCATAGACAGACAGACACAGAATGACAGACAGAGAGACAGACAGACAGAGGCAGAGCCAGACAGGGAATGACAGAGAGAGACAGACACAGGCCGACAGACAGAGACGGACAGACATAGAGCAAGACAGACAGACACTGGGACAAAGACAGACAGAGACAGACACACAGATGGACACAGAGAGAGACACAGACAGATGGACAGACAGACATAGGCAGAGACAGACACAGACACAGAGAAAGACAGACAGACACAGAGAATGACAGACAGACACGAAAGACAGAGAATAACAGAGAGACACAGACAGACAGACACACAGACAGACAGATACTGACACAGGCAGACAAAGAAAGACAGAACGAGACCCAGACAAACACAGGAGACAGAAACAGAGAGACAAAGAGACAGACAGACACAGAAGTCAGAAGTAGACTGATGACAGACAGACAGACCGAGACAGACAAAGACAGAATGAGACAGAGACAGACAGACAGTGAGACAGACATGGACAGGCAGACCAACAGGCAGACACAGACGAGACAGACAGACAGAAAGACAGAGACAGAAGTAGACTGACAGACACAGACAGACAGACAAAGAAAGAGAGAACGAGACACAGACAGACTGACAGAGGAGACAGACAGAGACAGAGAGACAAAGACAGACAGACACAGACATGGACAGGTAGAGACACGCAGACCAACAGACAGACTGACAGAGGAGACAAAGACAGACACAGACAGAAGAAGACACAGACAGACAGACAGAGACAGAGACAGAGCTTGACCTACTCCATTGAGGTCAGGACTTGGTTCCAAGTCACTCAAGTGTGAAAATGTTAATCCCACTCATATTTAATCAACATCCATCCACCCATCCATCCACCCACCCATCCACCTATCCATCCACCCATCTATTCACCCATCCATCCATCCATCCATCCATCCACCCATCCACCCTCTGATCCACCCATCCAACCATCCACCCATCCGTCCACCTATCCATCCATCCACCCATCCATCTATCCACCCATCCATCCATCCACCCATCCACCCATCTATCCATCCATCCATCCATCCACCCATCCACCCATCTATCCACCCATCCATCCATCCACCCATCCATCCATCCATCCACCCTCCCATCCATCCACTCATCCATCCACCCACCCATCCATCCATCCATCCACCCATCCATCCATCCTCCATTGAGATGAACACTTGGGTCCAAGTCACTCAACTGTGCAAATGTTAATCCCTTCCATATTCCATCAACAGCAGGACTTGGGTCCAACTCATTCAAGTGTGCAAATGTTAATCCCTTCCCTCCTTCCTCCATGGAGATGAGTTGGGTCCGTCACTCAATTGTGCAAATGTTAATCCCTTCCGTCTGTCCTCCATCCAGATGAGGACTTGGGTCCAACTCACTGAAGTGTGCAAACGTTAATCCCACCCATATTGTATCAGGACTTGGGTCCAAGTCACTCAAGTGTGTAAATGTTAATCCCATCCATATTCAATCAACATCCATCCACCCACCCATCCATCCACCCATCCACCCACCCATCCCCCATCCATCCATCCACCCTTCTATCCACCCATCTATCCACCCATCCACCCATCCGTCTATCTGTCTGTCTGTCCATCTATGCATCCATCCCTCTGTCTATCCAGGTGTCTGTCTATCTACTTACTCTCTGTCTGTCTGTCCATTCATGGATCCATCCATCCATCTGTCTATCCACATGTCTATCTGTCTATCTATCTACTATATCTATCCACCTATCTGTCTGTCTGTGTGTCTATCTATACATCTCTCTGTCTGTCCAACCATCCATCCATCTATCCATCTATTCATGTATCTTATCTGTGTATCTATCTATCATCTATCCATCCGTCTGTCTGTCTATCCACCTACCAGGCTGTCTGTCCATCCTTCTGTCCATCTGTCTATCCATCCATCTGTCCATCTGTCAATCTGTCTGTCTGTCCATCCATCCATCTATCCATCTATTATCCATCTATCCATCTGTCTGTCTGTCCATCCATCCACCCATTTGTCTATCCATCTATCCATCTGTCAGTCTGCCTGTCTATCCATCTATCTGTCTGTCCATCCATCTGCCCATCTGTCTATCCATCTATCCGTCAGTCTGTCCATCCATCCATCTACCCATCTATCAGTCTGTCTGTCTGTCCATCCATCCACCCATCTGTCTATCCGTCTTATCTATCCATCTTTCAGTCTGTCTGTCCATCCATCCATCCATCTAT
The DNA here is from genome assembly GCF_024711535.1 of Dipodomys merriami. Lineage (NCBI taxonomy): Eukaryota > Metazoa > Chordata > Mammalia > Rodentia > Heteromyidae > Dipodomys > Dipodomys merriami. Next base: position 88,317 of record NW_027202732.1, on the reverse strand, counting down.
CTAGGTATCAGTCTGTCTGTCTGTCCATCAATCCATCCATCTAGCTAGCTATCAGTCTGTCTGTCTGTCCATCCATCCACCCATCTGTCTATCCGTCTATCCATGTATCAGTCTGTCTGTCTGTCCATCCTTCCGCCCATCTGTCCATCCATCTCTCTGTCTGTCTGTCCATCCATCCACCCATCTGTCTATCCATCCATCTATCCATCTGTCAGTCTGTCTGTCTGGGTGAAGAACTCTGAAAAGGGACAAACTTTCTAGAACCATCTCCTTTCCCCGGGCCGTTGTGTGTGTGTGTGTGTGTGTGTGTGTGTGTGTGTGTGTGTGTGTGTGTGTGTGTGTGTATGTGTGTGTGTGTGTCTGTCTGTCTGTCTGTCTGTCTGTCTGTGTGTACATCCTAGACTTCACCGGTCCATCTGCCATGACCGTTGGATTCAGAACCTTCTAGAACGCGGTGCCGTCTCCACCACCCTATCTAGGACTCGCTGCCCAGTGCTCGGGACAAGATGTCATCTGCTCATACACGTGTGTGCGTGCGTGTGCGTGCATGTGGCCGGTCGCCCTGGGAAATGCCCTGGGTCACCATGATGATGATGATGATGATGCCCGGAGTTCACATCCTTCCAGGGTCACCATGATGATGATGATGATGATGATGATGATGATGATGATGATGATGATGATGATGATGATGATGATGGATGGATGGATGGATGGATGGGTGGATGAATGGATGGATGGATGGATGGGTGGGTGGATGGATGGATGGGTGGATGGATGGATGGATGGATGGTGGATGGATGGGTGGATGGATGAATTGATGGATGGATGGGTGGGTGGATGGGTGGATGGATGGGTTGATGGATGGGTCAATGGATGGATGGATGGATGGATGGATGGATGGATAGATGAGTGGATGGGTGGGTGGATGGATGAATGGATGAATGGATGGATGGGTGGATGGATGAATGGATGGATGGGTGGCTTGCTGGATAGATGGATGGATGATGGGTGGGTGGGTGGATGGATGAGTAGATGGATGGATGGATGGATGGATGGATGGGTAGCTGGATGGATGAGTGGATGGATGGGTGGCTGGCTGGGTAGATGGATTGATTGATGGATTGATGGATTGATGGATGGGTGGATGGATGGGTGGATGGATGGATGGATGGATGAATGGATGGATAGATAGATGGATGGGTGGATGGATGGGTGGGTGGATGGATGGATGGATAGATAGATGGATGGGTGGATGGATGGGTGGATGGGTAGATGGATGGATGGATGGGTGGATGGATGGATTTGTGGATTTCCCCCCTAGGCCACCAAAGACCTAAGTTCTTCTCCTCCTGTCTCTCTATCTCCAGGTGCAGAGAAGTTGATCCTCCACATACAGAAGCACAGCATCCTCTTTGCCCTGGCCACCAGCTCAGGGACTGAGTCCTACCAGGCGAAGACCAGCGCACACCGGGAGCTGTTCGGTGCCTTTCACCACGTGGTGCTGGGTGATGACCCCGAGGTCAAGGCCAGCAAGCCCGCCCCGGACATCTTCCTGGCCTGCGCCCACAGGTTCTCCGGACATCTTCCTGGCCTGCACCCGCAGGTTCTCTCCTCATCCCCCCCCCCCCCGTCAACCAGGTAAACCGAGGCCTCGGGCCTCGGGTCCACTGCATGGACCACACACAGAGAGACACACACCACACACAGACATGGACGGATACACAGATACACAGACCAGACAGACAGACAGCCAGACACAGAAACACACAGATAGATGCAGAGACGGACACAGAGACACAGATAGACACATGGACAAACCAGACAGACATGCAGACAGACAGACAGGCAGATAGACACACAGACCGACAGGCAGACAAACCAGATAGAGACACAGACACAGAGACAGACTCATAGACAGACAGACAGACAGACCACAGAGACACGGACAGACAGTCACACTCCAATAGACAGACAGACACACTGACAGAGAGATAGACACACAGACACACAGACACAGAGACCAGACAGATAGACAGACAGACAGACACAAGAGACGGGACAGACACACAGATTCACAGACCTACCAGACAGACCACAGAGACACAGACAGACACACTGATAGACACACAGACAGACAGATAGACACAGACAGACGCACAGATACACAGACCAGGCAGACAGACAGACAGACAGAGCACAGAGACACGGACAGACAGACACACACCGATAGACAGACAGAGAGATAGACATACATACACAGACAGACACACAGACAGACAGACTACAGAGACACACAAATAGGCATATAGACAGACAGACGGATACAGAGACAGACACACACAGATAGACAGACACAGAGACACTTGGCCAGACACAGACAGACACACATACAGAGACAGACAGACAGACATAAGAGTCCAGACAGACAGATACACAGAACAGACCAGACAGACCGACCACAGAGACACAGACAGACAGATATAGGGACAGACAGACACACAGAGACAGACAGAGAGACACGGACAGACACACAATCACACAGACGGATGGACGGATGGAGAGACGGATGGACAGACAGCCCCAGGGGAACAGGGAGGGAGACTCCTTGGCACAGTGCTCACCTGGCCCACACCAGGCCCTGGGTGGGGGAGGCCTCGAAATCACACACAGAACATGCCAGTAGGCACGCCGTGGCTCGACGGTCACCTTCCCTCCTTCCTTCCCTCCTTCCTTCCCTCCTTCCTTCCTTCCTTCACTCCTTCCTTCCTTCCCTCCCTCCTTCTTTCCCTCCCTCCTTCCTTCCCTCCTTCCTTCCCTCCCTCCTTCCCTCCTTCTTTCCCTCCTTCCCTCCTTCTTTCCCTCCTTCCCTCCCTCCTTCCTTCTTTCCCTCCATCCTTCTTTCCTTCCCTCCTTCCTTCCTTCCTTCCCTCCTTCCTTCTTGTTCCTTCCCTCCATCCTTCCTTTTCATCCTTCCTTCCTTCCCTCCTTCCTTCCTTCCCTCCTTCCCTCCTTCCTTCTTTCCTTCCTTCCTTCCCTCCAACACTGGGCACCCGGCCCACCCCCCGGCCGACCTCTCACTCCGCGTGTCTCTCTCGCCCTCTGACCCTGCAGTGCCTGGTGCTGGAGGACACGCCCCACGGCATGGCGGTCGCCCAGGCAGAGGGGATGCAGGTGGTCATGGTGCCCAGCGTCCAGCTCGACCCCGAACTCAACGGCCGGGGCCACCCTGCTGCTGCCCTCCTTGGGTGACATACAACCCGAGCTCTTCAGCCTGCCCGCCTTCAACTGACCTGCGGACGGACAGACAGACAGACAGAAGGACACTGGACACAAGGCCAAGACCTGACCCATCCCAGGGCCTCCCTGACCTCTGGAAATAAAGGGAATGAACACAGGAAGTGCCTCACTGAGTCACGAGTGGATGGATGGATGGATGGATGGGTAAATGCATGGGTGGATGGATGGGGATGGATGGGTGGATGGGTGGATGGATGGGTGGATGGATGGATGGGTGGATGGATGGATGGATGGGTGGATGGGTGGGTGGATGGATGGATGGGTGGATGGATGGGTGGATGGGTGGACTGGTGGATGGGTGGACGGATGGATAGATGGATGGGTGGATGGGTGGGTTGATGGATGGATGGGTGGATGGATGGGTGGATGGGTGGACCGGTGGATGGGTGGACGGATGGATACATGGATGGGTGGATGGGTGGGTGGATGGATGGATGGGTGGATGGATGGGTGGATGGGTGGACGGTGGATGGGGGACCGATGGGTGGGTGATGGGTAGATGGGTGGATGGATTGATGGATGGGTGGATGGGTTGATGGATGGATGGATGAATGGATGGATGGAGGGGTGGGTGGATGGGTGGATGGATGCATGGGTGAATGGATGGATGGGTGATGGATGGGTGGATGGGTGGATTAATGAGTTGATGGATGGGTGGATGGATGGGTGGATGGATGGATGGATGGATGGGTGGGTGGATGGATGGGTGGATGATTGGATGGATGGGTGGATGATTGGATGGATGGGTGGATGGATGGGTGGATGGGTGGGTGGATGGGTGGATGGATGGGTGGGTGGATGGGTGGATGGATGGATGGGTGGGTGGATGGGTGATGGATGGGTGGGTGGATGGATGGCTGTTATATCCTGCCCAGGCCCCTCCTCTCCCCCTCTGCCTGTGGGATTTGTTCCATTTGGTTTTGTGTCCTCTGGTGCTGCAGATGGTGGGTGATCAGCCTTGGGTCTAAAAATATCAGGCTGTGCTGAGAATAGCTTAGTCTCTTGCTCTTCAAGGCCAGGGTGGGGCTGAAGGCTGGGAATCAACTGGGTCAAGGTGAGAATAAGAGCAATAACAGTATTAACAACAACAATGACATGAATAACAATAGCAATAATAACAACAATCATAGTATGAGTAACAATAACAGCGATCATAACTGTAAGAATAACAATCACACATCATCCATAACAAGAACAGTAACAATGGGAGCAACAACAATCACAGCAATCATAGCAATAACAATAACAATAATAGCCATTATAACAACCAAATAACAATAACAATGACATTAATAAGAGTAACAATAACAATAGAAGCAATAATAGCAATAACCAGAGTAATAGTAGCCATAATAACAATAACTATAACAATAACAATAATAAGTTCAATAACATCGATAATGATAACAGTAACAATAACTGTAACAATAGCAATAATAACAATAACAGTAACAATAATAACAATTACAGCAAGAATCACAATAACAGCAAAACAATAGTGATAAGAACAAAGACAACATCAATCACCATGACAGTAACAATAGTAACAATAATAATAACCATAACAGTAATCATAAAAGTAAGAGCAATAACAGCAATAATAATAATAGCAGTAATAACAGCAATCACAGTAATAATAGTCATAATAACAATAACATTAACAACAAACAATAAGAACAATAACAATAAGTATTAACAATTACAATTCCAACAACAGCAATAACCATAATAGTAATAACAATAGTAACAAGAACAATAACAGTAACAACAAAAATAATACCATTCCATCCATCCATCCATGCGCCCATCCATCCACCCACCCATCCATCCATCCATCCACCCATCCACCCACCCATCCATCCATCCACCCATCCATCCACCCAACCACCCATCCATCCACACATCCATCCACCCATCCATCTACCCATCCATCCATGCATCCATCCACACATCCATCCACCCATCCACCCATCCGTCTAACCAGCCATCCATCCACCCATCCATGCATCCATCCACTCATCCATCCATGCATGCATCCATCCACCCATCCATCCATCCACCCACCCATCCATCCTTCCATCCACCCATCCATCCATCCATGCATGCATCCATCCATCCATCTATCCATCCATCCATCCACCCATCCATGCACCCTTCTATCTACACATCCATCCATCCACCAATCCATCCATCCATCCATCCATCCATCCATCCTTACATCTGCCCACGCATCAATCCATCCATCCATCCACCCACCCATCCATCCACCAATCCATCCATCCGTCCATCCATCCATCCATCCATCCATCCATCCATCCTTCCATTCGCCCACGCATCCATTCATCCATCCACCCACCCATCCACCCATCCATCCATGCATCCACCCACCCATCCATCCACCCATCCATCCATCCATCCACCCACCCATCCACCCATCCATCCATGCATCCATCCACCAATGCATGCATCCATACACCCATCCATCCATCCATCTGTCCACCCATCCATCCATCCATCCACCCTCCCATCCATCCTTCCATCCACCCATCCATCCATCCACCCATCCATCAATGCATGCATCCACCCACCCATCCATCCATCCATCCACCCATCCATCCACCCATGCACCCATCCATCCATCCATCCATCCACCCATCCATCCATGCATCCATCTACCCATCCATCCATCCATCTGTCTGTCAATCCATCCATCCATCCATCCACCCACCCATCCATCCTTCCATCCATCCATCCATCTACCCATCCACCCGTCCATCCACCCACCCACCCACCCATCCACCCATCCACCCATCCATCCACCCATCCATCCATCCATCCATCCATCCATCCATCCATCCATCCATCCATCCATCCATCCATCCATCCATCCATCCATCTCCCCAGCCAGCCACCGATCCATCCACTCATCCATCCACCCATCCATCCATTCATCCATCCATCCACCCATCCATCTACCCATCCATCCATCCATCCACCCATCCACCCATCCATCCATGCATCCATCCACCCATCCATCCATGCATCCATCCACCCATCCATCCATGCATGCATCCATCCATCCATCCACCCATCCATCCATCCATCCATCCATCCACCCATCCATCCATCCCTCCATCAACCCATCCATCAACCCAATCCATCCATCCATCCATCCACTCTTGTTTGTTATTGGGGTGGGGGTAGGGAAGGGGGGCAGGCTCTCTTGGTTCTTGAATTCAGCACCCTGGGTTCTCTGGACCCCTGAGTGACCCTGAGCCCCAGAGACCAAGATGGCCCCACTTCCGGTTTGCTGGTGGAGCTCAGAGTTTCCTCATGGAGTTTCCTGTCCCTGGGGTGGGGCCTTGGGCCCCTGGGAGCCATAGAGATACCAAGATGGTGCCACTTCTGGTTTCCTGGTGGTTTCCTTGGATACCAGGCACCTGACTTCCTATTCCTCTTCCTATTTCTCCTATGATGCTTATTGGTATTATTACTATTGTTGTTGTTGTTACTGTTATTGCTGTTGTTACTATTGTTATTAATATTGTTATTACTGTTACTGTTATTGTCGTTGCTATTGTTTTTACTATTATTACTATTATTATTATTGTTACTATTGTTACTATTTTTATTACTCTTACTGTTATTGTTGTTACTATTGTTATTACTCCTATTGTTTTGGTTATGAACATAGTTCCTACTCCTATGTCTACATTGTTGTTACGATTATTGCCATTATTGTTATTATTACTCTCAGTTTTACTATTATTACTCTTGGTACTGTTATTACTGTTATTATTACTATTATTACTTCTATTATTGTTATTGGCATTGCTATAGTTATTGCTGTTATTAGTATTGCTATTGTTGTTTTTGATACTATTGTTACTATTATTATTACTATTGTTATTAGTATTATCATTACTGTTGTTATTACTGTTATTTCATTATTACCATTGTTCTTTTTGCTATTACTGTTGTCACTATTGTTATTGTTACTGTTATTGTTGTTAAGATTATTATTGTTATCACTGTTATTATTGTTATAGTTGTTATTGTTACCACTATTAGTAGTATTATTACTATTGTTATTACTGTTGTTAGTACTATTATTTGTATGATTGATATTATTGATATTATTGATATTATTGTTACTATTATTACTACTGTGGTCGTTGCTATTGTTATTGCTATTATTACTCTTAACATTGCTATTGATATTACTGTTATTTCTATTATTGCTATTGTTGTTCTTGTTACTATTACTGTTATTGTTGTTGTTTTTATTACTGTTATTACTGTTGTTGTTGTTGTTGTTACTGTTATTGTTACTATTGTTGTTGTCACTATTGTTCTTACTATTATTATTGCTATTGTTATTACTTTTGTTATTACTGTTATTTCTATTATTACTATTCTTGTTGTTATTGTTACTATTATTCCTATTGTTCTTGCTATTATTTCTGTTATTGTTGTTAATACTATTTTTATTTACTATTATTACTGTTGTTATTACTATTATTTCTATTATCACTATTGTTATTGTTACTGTTGCTATTATTGTTATTACTGTTATTGCTATTATTATTACTCTTATTTCTATTATGATTGTTGTTATTACTACTGTTACTACTGTGAACTGTTACTACTGTTACTACTGTTACTACTGTTACTGTTCCTATTGTTACTGTTATTACTATTGTTATTACTATTATTAATACTATTATTAGTGTTGTTATTACCATTAATTCTATTATTACTATTGTTGTTGTTACTGTTATTGTTGTTGTTGCAATTATTAATACTATTATTAATGCTGTTGTTATTACTGTTATTATCACTGTTAGTTCTATTATTACTATTGTTGCTATTGTTACTATTATTAGTATTATTGTTATTACTGTTATTATTACTCTTGTTGTTACTATTGTTACTGTTGTTATTACTGTTATTACTATTAGTTACTATTATTATTGCTGTTGTTATTACTGTTGTTATTTCTGTTGTTATTACTATTATTTCTATTATTACTGTTATTATTACTGTTGTTACCGTTATTGTTACTGTTATTGTTACGATTATTACTATTGTTGTTACTGTTGTTATTACTATTATTGATACTATTGTTATTACTATTGTTACTGTTATTATTACTGTTGTCATTACTATTGTTTTTACTGTTGTTATTACTATTATTATTACTGTTATTGTTACTGTTATTATTACTGTTATTGTTACTGTTGTTATTACTATTACTATTATTGTTATTGTTGTTATTGTTACTGTTATTACTACTGGGGTAGTTGCTATTGTTATTACTATTATTAAAACTATTGTTATTACAGTTGTTACTGTTATCATTAGTATTGTTTTTACTGTTGTTTTTACTGTTATTATTGTTGTTGTTATTGTTACTGGTGTTACTATTGTTATTGCTCTTGTTAGTATTATTATTACTGTTTTTATTGTTACTATCACTGTTGTCACTATTGTTATTACTGTTGTTATTACTGTTATTGTTACTGTTGTTACGGTTATTGTTACTATTATTATGCCTGTGGTTGTTACTATTGTTATTACTATATTAGTACTAGTATTACTGTTATTGTTTTACTATTGTTATTATTACTGTTGTTATTACTATTGTTATTACTGTTATTATTACTATTGCTATTACTGTTATTGTTGTTGTTGCTATTATTTCTATTGTTCTTGCTATTATTACTGTTATTGTTGTTGTTATTGTTACTCTTATTACTACTGTTATTACTTTTATGGTTGTTATTGTTATTATTATTACTCTTGTTGTGACTATTATTGTTGTTGTTGCTATTATTAACACTATTATTACTGCTGTTATTATTACTGTTATTGCTATTATTACTGTTGTTGTTATTGTTGCTATTATTGCTATTGTTGTTATTATTGTTATTGTTACTGTTGTTATTGTTACTGTCATTGCTGTTATTGTTACTATTATTACTACTGTGGTTGTTGCTATTGTTATTACTATTGTTATTCCTGTTATTATTACTGTTGTTGTTGTTATTCAGTTTATATTATTTTTTGGGTCTAGTCGTGGGGCCTGAATTCTGGGTCTGGGTGCTGTCCCTCAGCTCTTCAGCTCAAGGCTAGCACTCTACCACAGCACCACTTCTGGCTTTTTTCTTTTTACTTATGTGGTGCTGAGCAATCGAACCCAGGGCCTCAGGCATGCAAGGCAAGCGCTCTACCACTAGCCACCTTCCCAGTCCCCAGAGGGTTTTAATAAAGCAAGCCTTAAGGAAGAAAGATAACATGAAGTGACAACTACAGAAATTCTACAGAGATGACACCTTTCACATTTCTGTCTTCCTTCTCTTCTCATACTTCAGAAAGCATTGACTAACATTATAAATATACTGCAATTATAAGTTAAGGATCAGTGTTTTTTTTTTTCAACCTGAAGCCTTTTTTCCATGATTCTTGACATAAACTTTTTGGGAGATTTTTTGGATTGTGATGGGATTCCACCCAAAACAAAGCCATGTATATCAAGAAAGTCAATATTTTCAACTCAGAGTACTAAACAAAAGAGGGAGAAAATTAAATTAAGGTTAGCAATATATGTCAAGCACAAATATACACAATATCAAGATATCTTGAAATTGTATACTTTTACTGGATAAAGTGGCTCAAACCTGCAATATTATCTACTTAGAAAACAGAGATTAGAGTATTGCAGTTCCAGGCAAGCCCAGACAAAAAAAAGAAGTTTCAGAAACTCTAACCATTTGCTGGGTGCAATGTGTTTTGCTTGTGTTAGGAGGACCGCAGTCCAAGCAGGCCCAGGCATAGTGATACTACCTCAAAATAAGCAACCAAATTACAATCTGCTGGTATGGCAATAAAAGAGATGCTGTTTCACAAGTATAGGATTTTGGGTTCAATCATCCAGTATTCCTAGGCATTTAAGTGTGTGTCAGGGTAAGAATTTGGCATGTCTGAGGTCAAGACTTCATACTCATTTTACAAGCTCTAATAAAACCTTTGCCTCTTTTGTTATTTTTTTTAAATATAGCATAACTTCCATGCCCAAACCAAATAATTTCCTATTAGAGATTTTCTCCTATCCATTAAGTAATATATTATGTGTTGGATACTGTCCTACTGAAATCACACTAAAGATCAAAAACCCATTGCCTTAGAAAGTGACTGCATTGGGAAAGAGAATCTCAAAGGTAGCATTTAAGTTGAACTCTCCTCCAAGAGAAGCAGAAGGCCTTGAATATTCCAAGGAAAGAGGACTCAGAAGGAGCCAACTCTGATCTTGGAGTTTTAGTTCCACCAACTCAGAGGGAATGTATTTACAGTGTTAATGCTACCCAATCTGTGGTAGTTTATTATTACAATTACTAGCAAACATGTGGAATCTATAAGACATGAAAAGTCATTGACTCTTGGGGTCCATGACTCAAATTTATAATCCTAATGATTAAGAAGGATGAGACTTGGGGGATAATGGTTTTCAGAATGGTAGGAAAATTCATGAGGTTCTATCTCCAATTAACTTCAAAAATTTCTGGGCTGGAGACATGGTTCAAATGGTAGACTGACTACTGTTAGCAAACTGAGCATGAGTTATATTCAAGCCCCAAATTGGGATAAAGAACTTGTCCTTAGAATAATACTATGAGAAACAGAATTATGAATAGGAAAGCAGAAACAAAAGAAATAAACTTATTCATACAGACAAGGCTTCCCAAAATGAAATATGGCTTAAACTGTAATATTTAGGGTTTTCCTCCTATACAGTAGAAATAAATGGTATTTTGATTTGACAAAACTAAAGTGTAAAACTGTATGCAATAAATAATCACATTACTTTTATGTTTCCATAATTTAAATTTCCTACAAAGTTATAGAATAGTGTAGCTTTTGAAAATAAACCAATGTTGCACTTTCAAATATGATTATATATCCTTGCAAGTGTTGTCTAAAACTGATCTACACTGAAATGATTGCCATTGGTATCTTTCTCAAGATTCCAAATGTTTATACTTTCAGCTGACCTTCCACAAAACTCATACACCAAAATAACTTTTTAGTTTGTTCATGCAATCATAGGAATATAAACATATGTGTCAAAATGTTAATTACCTTAATCTGCTGTCATTAATTTAATATAACTAATACAATTAAGTATATACCTTGAGGAAAATAAGATTCTTCCTTCTAAATACATGATTGCAGGCACACACACACACACACACACACACACACACACACACACACACACACACACACACACACATATATTTACCACTCTGACTCAGGTTAGATTCCTGACATTGGGTATCAGACACTTATCTAATAATCAACCTTTCCTGCACAGATATAAAATATATTCATGTCCCGACCCGCAGGACGTCAACGAGGGCAGTGAACCTAAGCGAGAAGGAATGAAGGGACAAGAGACACGAAGAAGGACAGCAAGACAAGGATTCTGATCAAGCTGCCAAATTTTATTTTTTCACACTGGGGTATTTATATGTTTAGAATAAGGAAGCTTTTTCATTGGGCATAGCAGCTGCAGGATGCTTGTTTAGGGCAGTGAAAAGGTGGTTGTTAGCAACAACTGGATGTTTGTATGGGGGGTGAAAAGGTGGTCGTTAGCAGCTACTAGGGGGTGAAAAGGTGGTTGTTAGCAGCTACTGGTATTTGTATGGGGCAGGATGAAAAGACCGGATTCTGTGAACAGCCTCCTGATGTTCCAGTGAGATAGTCAAGCCTATCATGCAGATAGACTCCCTGCAGGGCTCTCGACACATTCATACTTCCACAATACAAAATACCAGATCATTCAAAATAATGAAAATAATTAAAGAATCACCCAGCTCCTGTACCATCTACGCCCTGATTTCATTCATTTATGTCAATACATTTTTCATATCATAATTAAAATATTTTTGAGTCTCTCATTAGCAGACAAAAATGTTATCATACAATAGGAAATGTAAGTAAAATTACTTTTCCCTGGGTAATCTTTTATATATATTATCAAAGACTTCGGTTTCCTTGTAGAGTCTGCTTCTGGCATTTTGCCCTAATGTCTAATATTAAATTACAAAGGACATGCCATATTCCTCCCTTCATTTTTCCTAAAGGTTATGCTATGGAGTTGAATCTGATTTGCTTGCTTATTCTAAATTAAATTTTCTCAACAACTTGAATTATTGTTTATGTTACTCCTAAACCATTTGAAAGATCAAAAAGAACTGGAAATTCACTTTGACAATGATTTGTGAATGGCAACAATGCTTGTGGATGGAATGAAGGACTTGAATGATCTAGAGTTCCTTAAAAATGGCACTGTTCTTTAAAGGGCTGATCATTTAGTAAGCTTTAAAGTGTGGTCTTATTATTTCATCTAAGAAGATAAAAGTATGCTTTTCATCACATTTTTGCCTTCAAAGCACTAAAATTATTTCCTTTGTACAGTTCAGGCCCAGCTACTACTGCAGTGAAACCCACAAACAACTGCACAGCTGTGTTAGCTGCTCTAGAATTTGAAATTTTCTTCCAGTAGCCCTAGTGATTTGAGCCCAGATTCATGGGATAGTCACATAATCTACAGTTACAAATCACCACAATATACAAAGACTACATGCAAAATGAGGTTCAATTTTTTTCTTTGTTGTTTTCTTTTTGTCTTATTGATTGTCTTTTAAGGAGCTAGGAGCTGTGTATTTCTCATTATTGTTGATGTGACTTAAATAAATTACCAGATTTTTCAAATAAAATAAAGAGATAAAAAATACATATTTAGTCACAAAATAAAGCTAAACATTTGAGTGATTTTTTTTTATTCTAGTCCTGTTCTCAGTTATCTTCATATAATGTCGAGGTGAGTCAAGCATATGTATAAATTGACATGTATAAGCACACAGAACTCTGGAATCTTTAGATTTTGATTTCTATATCAACTTCACCTAGAAAAGAAAATTATCACTCGGTTCATGTCTTAAGTAATCTACTTAATACGAGTTTTAATCATTTTTTTCTTTTAAAATAAATTTTTGCCAATCCTGGGTTTTATTTATTTTTCTTTCTTTATTTATTATTTTTTAAATTGTGAAAATACCATACAGAGGGGTTACAATTACATGGGCAAGGTAATGACTACATTTCATATCAAGCATTGTTGCCTGCTCCTTTGTTTCCCCTTCCCATTCCTTCCAATCTCCTCGTTGGTATAATTTGTGGAGGGGAAGGGAAAAATAAATTGTTTAAATAGGGATACAGGTGGACCCATTGCAACAATGAGATGTACAAGATGTTATGTCGAAAAACCAACTTTACAAGTTTTATTAATTTTATCAATAGATCTCATAATCTATGGAATTGATGCATTGCATAAGTATTTGATATATTATTTCCACTGAATTAATATTACATTTATTTTATTTTTTTGCACATGAAATAATTACATTCTTGAGGATAAAACATCCCTGTTTTTCATTTTGGTTGCCAAAGTGGAAGTATTAGACATTTTGAAATTTTAAATTTAAATTTGAACCTTCAAATTTCACTAGGACGCCGGGCACTGGTGGCTCACGCTTGTAATCCTAGCTACTCAGGAAGCTGAGATCTGAGGATCGCGGTTCAAAGCCAGCCCAGGCAGGAAAGACCGTGAGACTCCTATCTCCAATAAACCACTAGAAAACCGGAAGTGGTGCTGTAGCTCACATGGTAGAGCGCTTGCCTTTAGCTGAAGAGCTGAGGGACAGCGCCCAGGCCCAGAGTTCAAGCCCCATGACCGACAAAAAAAAAACAAAAACAAAAACAAAAAAACAAATTTCACTAGGACTTGAATTGTGTTACTTACAACTTTAATGTTAAAATAAAGAGCATTATTAAATAGAAAGCAACATTATAAGTTATCACACCTTAATCCCTGAATTGACTTAATGATAAAAAACAATTATATTTATATGACATATATACTTTTATTAATCGCTATTTACAAGTATGTATGTATGTATGTATACATACATATATACACATATTCAAATTCCATTCATCCATCAGAGACAATAATATTGTACCATTCTTAAGGAAAATGAAACACGCAGAAATAATAATGTTAAGTGAAATTAACTGCACCCAGAGAAACTTAGGTTTCCTCACTTGTGGTAGATAGCAGCTGCTTCTAAATGTAAATTTATAAACATTTATTAAACATACTGGATGGTATGCAAACAGATACAAATGAATTATCTGAAGTGTCAGAGTCTATGTAGTGTGAAAATATCATTCTCTTAAAAGATTAAGTCAAAGCCCAACAAAATAAATGCCAGTAAATGTGTAGTGCAAGAGAGGACAGTGGGGGGCAATGTGAGAGGGGTAGGAAATTGAAGGGGAAAAGGAGAGGCAAGAAACCATTGCATACTTCCCAGAATTGAAATATACAAAGCAAGGGGTAGTGTGAAATTGGGGTGAAGATGTTCTAGTGGTAACACATTTCCAGGTGCATTGTACACATAAACTGCTTTGTTAAATGGCAAGTAATTCCATACATAACATAATATTGAGATACGTAAAGACTGGGCTTGATTGGGAGGGATGGATGAGAATGTTGAAATGGGTGAAATTGATCAAGATGCTCTGTATCCATAAACTGTTTCAGTGAATGGCAACTCCTTTGTACAAGTAGTTAAAGATATTAAAATATTCAAAAATTTAATTATGATTGTTGAATAGAGAGTTTAACCTCAAGTCAATTCCCATTTAAAAATATTTTTAACCTGGAGGTTTGGAGAATCAAATTCCAATAATAAAACATTATGAATCTTTTTTCTGAAAATTTGAAATTTAAATAAACATTCCTTTGCTTTTTGTCAGCTATTGGGCTGCTATAAGAGAATACTTCAATGTAAGTGGCTTAAAAACATCAGGAGTATATTACCCATACTCTAGAAGCTTGAACATTGGTTATAAAAATGGTTATTCAAAGCAATTCCTTGACTTATGGGGGGTCTACTTTCTGGTTCATTATAATTTATTTGCTGGACGTTCACATGGCAGAGTAGTTATATTGGGCTTCTTTTATCAGGATCATTATTTCAGGGTCATCTCTGAAAAGTTGATTCTAATGTCACCAGACAGGGAATACAATTTCAAAATGTGTATCTGGAAGTAGTTACATCGTCCAATATATTTTGCAACTTTTGCTTTAACTCTTAGTGTAGTGTATCATTTGGATATTATTTCATAAGAAATAATAACTTAAGGACAAACCTATATCGTGTAAATTATGTGAATGATTCTTCTTAACAATGGGAATAATTATAGTAATGGCAAAGTGAAGTACGATTGTTTAGTGGCTCTTGAATCACATCATAGGTAATCATGTAAACATGGTGCAATATTTCTAAGGCCCTTCTGATGTATTTGAACAATCTCCAATGAGTTAATTGCTTTCAGAAATACAGATCTCCTTTGATTTTAATTACCGTCTGCTATTAGGACTCCCACAGACACCAAAATTAGAGGATGCTAATTTCTCTGAAAAAATACATAATGTAATTGTTATAATTAATATAACATGAAGAATGTAATATTATTAGCATTATAAATACCAGAGTTCACATTATATAATACATTGACATCCTTTGGTTACATCAATTTTTAGAATATTTATAACTAAATGTAAATTGTTTGCAAATAGTTATTTAATGATGTATAAAAAATGAGAAAAAGATTTGTGTACATATTTACTACAGATGCAAACAGATTCAGGTGGTTATTTATGATCCCTCATTTGTTGGTTTCATTCATGCATAGAAAACATGCAGAGAAGTGGCAATTGAAACCTTGCATTTACTAAAGAGTTAACATACATGAAATTTATGTTCTGCTAAATATCAGATTTTATAAATTAAATTGTTTTTGTCCCTTCCTTCCTTCCTTCCTTCTTTTCTTCTTTCCTTCCTCCCTCCTTCCCTCCATCCCTACGTCTCTCTTTCTCTCTTCATTCTTTCTCTTTCTTGTTTCTTTGTTTCTTTCTTTCTTTTTTCTTCCATTCTTCATTTCTTTTTTTTACTCAGAATACTTCTTAACACTATAGAAAAAATACCAAATGTTTTACTCCAATGTGTTATGAGGAATTATAACTATTAAATAGATTAATATTAATTTTAATAACCTAAGCTATATCTTAAAACAAAAAAACTAAAAACCACTAAAAAGCACTTCACAAAAATGCAGGATATGTAACAAATATTACTTTTCATGTCATTGTTTATTTCTTCAAACTAAAATAAGAATTTAGACATAATATTGTACATGTCTGTGTGTGTGTGTGAGAGAGAGAGAGAGAGAGAGTGTGTGTGTGTGTGTGTGTGTGTGTGTGTGTGTGAGTGTTTTGTTCTTGTGATTTGAACTCAAGGCCTATCCTTTACTTTTATTCACTCAAGGATAGTGCCCTAACATTTGATCCACAACTCCACTTCTGGCTTTCTGTGTGTGTGTGTGTGTGTGTGTGTGTGTGTGTGTGTGTGTGATTAATTGAGATGTGTCTCACAAACTTTCTTGCCAAGGCTGGCTTTGAAGTCCAGCTTCCAGAATAGCAAGGATTAGAAGCTTGAGACACTCATATTCAGCACAGATATAATATATCTAAGAATAAAATAAATTTCTTATTATTTGAATTCCAGAGGTCAATTTAACAAATTAACATTTAGATATTTATTTAGTTATTAAATCTGAACCTGTACTGTGGAAAAATACTTTTCATTTTTATGAAAAAATATGCACTAAAGGTTTCAATGACAGAATCTTTGGACAAATTGAATACTCTATTATTCAAAAGCGACAAAAGGATCATTAATCAAATTTCTCATGTAAGCTAAAATCAATAGGATCTATCAGGCTGACTGAAGCAATTTGTCATTAACTTTAAATTTTATCTATTGCAGCTACATGATTTTCTATTCTTTTTACCCTAAACTTTTTTGACATAAAAATTTAGATTCATACATTTTTTTGAATATGCAAAAATCTTAGTTACTGGTCATGTATTTCTGAGATTTGAGTACCAAGTCATTTCAGAGAAACACTGAATTTCATATGTTTTATGTCAACACTGATTTTTAGAAATTGAATCAATCTCAATATAAGCTAACTAAAGCAAAATATTCTATGACTTATCCAATTATTCCTATATATTTGAATATAACATTATTGAATGGCAGGAAATTCATATTATACCTACTCTCTATAGAAGTTATAGTATTCATTTTTCCTTCAACTAGAAAGAATGAACCTCACTATAAATGACAAAAAACTTGAATATAAATGCCATAAAATTATGAAAAATTCAAGTCATTATGAGTTAGATGAAATAGTCATTTTTGAAGATCAAAAATGAAATCTCTTGAAGCTTCCTTATCTGTTAAATAAAATGTATTTGCAGTCTAAATATTTCATTCATCTCTCCAGCAATTGTATAACCAAACCAACTCCATGCCAAATAGCTCCTCTGATTAATTGAAGTAAATACTTAGGAACAGAAGTTATCACAATTGTACAGAAATATCTACCCACCATTCTAGAAATTAAATCTGAAATCATAAAGGATTGGGATTAATAATTAGTTTTCACTATGTTGCCATAAAGAGGTGGTGAACCTTTTCAAGTGGGCACAGCTGTAGAGATTTGGTCACTGAGAACTTGTGATCAGAGGACGTTAAGATCAAAGTCCTTTCCTATTCTTCCTTCTTTTTCTTCTCTGTCTCCTTCTCATTTTCCTTCTCCCTCTCTCTCTACCCCTCTTTCTCCCTCTCCCACTCCTATTCCTCCTCTTCTTTTCTTCCTGGCTTCCACGAATATACATACTCCATCACATGTTCCTGACATGGGTACTGTGTCAACCCAAAGCAATGAGGATAAGAAACATAAACTGAAATGTATAAAATCAGAAGCCAAGACTAATCTTTCCACCTTTTAAGTTGATTTCATAAACGATTTTGTCATATTAATAGGAGACTGACACAGCATGTTCTCATTTATTATAAGGGATAAGATTTACTGGAAAAAATCTGACCAACATTGCCCTAATGAAATGATTGATTAAATTAATATTATAGTAGGGCAAATCTACTTTAAAATATCAGTTATACTTCAAAAAGAGGCAAAAAATTTACCACTATGGTTTGCTATGACAAGACATCAGAATTCACCCTTTTCCTCAAGGAAATAAATCTGTAATTGGCACTATTGTCAATTTCACAAATGATTTAATAAGACTGAAGAACAAATTTCAACTCAAACTGCGTGATATAAAATTTACTTTGTCCCTGTAAACAACCTTTGTATTCTATCTATGTTTGGTCCCTAAAATGACTTGCATTTTATTCTAATCATATTTTTAATTAACTTTAAGTATGTGATTGGGGGTTGCTGTTTGAACAGGCAGTTTATAAATAGTGTTTAGTGAGTTATTTTGTTTTCCTTTTTTCTCTCCTGAGGTTTGAACTCTTTGCCTGGGAGCTGACCCTGAGCTCCTTTGGATGAACACTAGAAATCTATCACTGGAGGAACAGCAGCACTTTCAGATTTTTCTCAGATTTCACTGGAGATAAGAATTTCATGGACTTTCCTGCCTGGGCTGGCTTCAAACCTCAATCCTCAGCCTCCTGAGTATCTAGGATTACAGGCATGAGCTGCTAGTGCCTGTCTTAATACAATGCTTCCTTTTTTTTTTTTTTTTTTTTTTTGCCAGTCCTGGGTCTTGAACTTAGGGCCTTGACAATGGGCACTGTCCTTGAGCTTCTTTTCCTCATGCTAGCACTCTGCAACTTGTGTCACAGTACCAATTCCAGCTTGTTTTGTTTATGTAGTACTGAGGAATCAAACCCAGGGCTTCTCACTACCACTAAGTAAGTCTACCACTAAGCCACATTCCTAGCCCAGTACAATGCATCTTGATGATCATTGTCTCTCATCCTTCTCAATCCTATCTCATCTCTCAATTTACATAATTTTGTAGAAGATTCACTGACTCACAATGTCATATATAGTCACTTAGAGGATATGTCACAATTCGTATTTTATTGATAGTCTCATTCATCAACATACTAAACTTATGCATTACAGAATTCTGTGATTTTAAATGCTAAATTAACACTCAGATTCACCCACTACTATTCTAAAATTTTTCCTAAGGTTAATGCAAATGCAATCTGTAATTCTTCGATAAAGTACAATGATTCATAGAAAGTTAAGAGTTGGACTATGAATATCACCTTCAGTTCTAGAACATTTTATCATTACTACCCCCTCAAAATACTCCAATATTTATTAGTAGTCACTTCCTGTCATCATTTCAACCTACCCTCCACTTGACCAAACATTACTTCATAGTCTACCACTACAGATGTACCAATTTTAAAAAGCTCATTTAATTAGAAAATGCAGTCTATTTTATCCATTTCTCCCATGTAATATTAGTGTTTCCCAAGTAAGTTCATGTAAATTTTTCTGACAGATAGGCCATATTGTTTTGTATACATGTATAGAATTATATAATGTCCTCAATGGGCATTTCAATATTTTATTATATATTATTGTAAAAGGTTTTGCTATCTATATTCTTGTACATGTGTCTCATTGGTCATGTGTTGAAATCTATTTTGTATATAAAACTATGACTTAAAATGCTGGATAATAGAGCAACTAGATGTGTAGTATCTTAAAGATTGCCAGTATGTTTAATAAACTGACTATATCATTTTAAGTGCTAAGCAACAATGTATAAGGATTCCAATTTCTACATAGTGGTTGTACAGTGCTATCTTATTGTTGTTTCTATTTCCACTAATCTCTATATGTATGCAATGTCTAGGTATGCTATGATCTTTTAATATGTTCTTTGGTTGTTGGTATATTATTACAGAGATATGTATTTGGATTTTTGGATAACATATTCAGGATGGTTAAAGTTTTTCATTGGCATTAATATGCTCTTAATATATTTCTGATTCAAATCTCTTTAAATAAGTGTATATCTATACATACTATGTGTACCTATGCATATTTCATATTTATATGTGTATATATACAAATAACTATATATGTATATTATTATTTTCATTTGTCCATAAGCGATCATTTTACTTTATTTGCCAAACATGTCCTTTATTGATTTTACTTTAGCATTAAGCAGTCTTAAAGATAGGCTCAAGTCTAACATTTTAGTATTATCTTAGACACCAATGGCCTTCTAGTCTAATGAACCATGAGCCCTCAGAATGTTGACCAAATTTCTTAGTTCGTTTACACAATTACTATAATTATGTATTTTCGCGTCTATCTTTGTTTCATTTCACCAGAGAATCTGTATTTATCCTTTATGTCATACATGAATACCAATGCCTTTGGAAGATATTTATTAATTGGTGCATATTAATTGTACGAAGAAATCTTATTGAAATATTTTGCACATGCACATATTGATCAAAGGCCTGATTAACCTGTTTCTGTCTTTCTCCATTCCCGTTGCCCCTTATTTTTCAACTGTTTTCTGTTAATGTCTTTGTGCAATCTCCACACATCGTCAAAATGTATTTCAGTGTTGTTCACCCAGTATCATTGAAAATTATGAAATGCTGAATATAAAGGCAAAAATCTAAGTAAATACAGACATATAATTTTTGTGGATTGGAGGATACATTTGAGCAAAGTTATTTAATTGTCTCCTGCTTCATCCCCCTCCTTTTATTTGGTCATTCTTGGGGCTTGAAATCTGGGCCTGGGTACTGTCCCTCAGCTCTTCAGCTCAAAGTGAGTGCTCTACCACTTGAGCAACTGTGCCACTTCTGGATTTCTGGTGATTAATTGGAGATAAGAGTCTCACAGACATTCCTGTTCCAGCTGGCTTTGAACCGCAATCCTCAGATCTCAGTCTCCTATGCAGCTAGGATTATAAGCATGAGCTGACAGTGCCCAGCTTCACAATTTTATTTATAAGTTTATGACAATTTCTTGAAACACCTGACCAGCACTCTTGACTCATTGACAAAAGAAAATAAACTGGAATATATTTCTCTGTCTAATATTAAAGGTGTTAGTGTAAAATTGTTATATTTGTAGAGGAAAGATTATAAAGCTCAATGGGTCTGGACGGCACCAGATTAGAGCCACATACATATTATCAAGGAATATTTAATAAGAGTTTAAAACCAAACACTTGTGGAATGACATTCTCTTTAATAAGTGGTGATAGATTAGACAGTATTGGGGAGAATTAAAAAGTGAACGTTGACTTAAATATAACAATTTATTCAAATATTATCTTCAAGCAGGTTTTGAAAGTGGCATATAAAACAAAAGAGTGATGTAAATATAAAGCAAAGGAAGATGTCTTGACAATTTAAGAATACTTAAATATGGCATTAAAATTATTGGAAAGGAAAACTTGATATAGTATAACTCAATAAAACTCAATAAAAGTCTAAAATAATTTAGTCTCGTATACAAATAGTGAATAGAATTTAGAAGCAGGGTGCTCATGTATTTCATCACAGCTAGGCTGTGATTTGAGTATTACTGTTTGAAGGCAGCCCACAAAATAAAGTCCCTGAGAATCTTATCTCTGCTTAATCAGCAAAAAAGCCAGAAGTGAGGCATGACTCAAATGGTAAATTGTTTTTTTTTTTTTTATTTTTTTTATTTTTTGGGTCCAGTCGTGGGGCCTGAACTCTGGGCCTAGGTGCTGTCCCTCAGCTCTTCAGCTCAAGGCTAGCACTCTACCACTTGAGCCTCAGTGCCACTTCTGGCTTTTTTCTTTTTTGCTTGTGTGGTGCTGAGGAATAGAACCCAGGGCCTCATGCATGCAAGGCAAGCGCTCTACATTGAGCCACCTTCCCAGCCCCTCAAATGGCAAATTGTTAACAAAATGCAACAAATCTCAGGGGCCCTGATTTCAATCCCCAGGACCATACATACATGTACAAAATTAATAATAGTAATACTAATAGTGATGATGATGATGGTGGTGGTAATGATGATGAAGGGTACCCATAGTCAAGGATAACATATTTGCAAATCCTGTACCTGAAGAATGCCTCAAATGTAGACTCTACATAAAATGCTCAAAACCTAATGTTAAAAAAAAAATCGATTAGAAACCAGCAAAATACATGTTGTGAAAAATAAGCACAAGAAAAGCATCATCAGTCATCAAATGAATGCACATTAAAACTAAAATGACATTATAAAACATATATGAGAATTACTTCACATAATAAAACAATGTCCGTACTAAATGCTATCAAGAAACAGAGAAACTGGATGCTCGCAGTGAAAGACCCCCGGCGTGGGGTGTCCTTCGATCTAAAGAGACCCTTCCCCAAGGAACAACGAGACCACTTGTACGGATGCAAACAGCACGAGGTTTATTCGGGCATGCCTCGGCTCCCAGGTGCACTTAACCACGAGATCCACAAGGTTCGGGTCAAGTGTCTGGGAACCGGTTACACGGGTACCCGGGGCGACAAAGTCTATCGGGAGACTTGCGCGCCGAGTGCTTGAAAGCACCCTCTTTTTATGGACAGCAGAAGCGAGGTTACAGAAGCGAGATGCTTGGTTACAGAGTATTGATTGGTTAATTTTAAATTACGCTCAGGGTGGGGATTGGTCAGGTTAAGCTGGCCAGATGGGGTAGGTGGGGTTGGGGGGAAAGCTGACATGTCGGTACTTGCCCTGACAAGTCTGTGCTGGTCGTCATGCACCGAAACTGTTCGTTCCCTAATTTTGACAAGTGATTTATTACCTCCTGACCTACCCTGCCATTATGGTTAAGGTTTTCAGGAAGGGACGGGAGGGTCGGCTATTTTCCAGGAATGTCTGGTTTTAGGGCATGTGTTAGAGTCATGCTGAGGTCAGCAGGTGGCGACTCAGTGGTTAATGACTTGCCTGTGTCCTGCTTTGTTCTCTTAGGTATGTAGGGGAAGGGGCAGCAGTTTTCCTTAAAGGGCTCAATGGTTGAACATATTCTGGGGTCTGGGGTCTTTTCATTCCCCCATTTTCTTTTTGCCTGAATGAAATCCTTCATTCAACCGGAGATTCCTCCGTGTATCAGTTAACTCAATTTTACACCAGCTGTACTTGTAAGCTCCAATTTTAAGATATACTCATACCTTTTGCGACATACTTAAACTTTCTGAGGTTTGTCTTAAAGACAATCCTTACTTTTCAAATTTCCCCAATTCTCTTTCCAAGGCTTTTTTTTACTTCCTTCTTTTTTTTTTTTTTTTTTACAATTCCTTTTCCAAGGCTTTCTGTACCACCCTCTTTCTTTACAATCCCTTGAGCATCTTTGTGGCTGGAGTTTAAAACTGCCCAATTTTCCTTTGGCTTGCGGAACCTTTATCTTAGAACAGCCCTGAGGCACCACCGTGATGCAGAAGCTTGCTAGATTTTAAGGCTAAGAGTATTACCTCTATTGATAACACACTCAGGTTATTACCATATCAGAGTCAAACTAGGCTGTGACCCTAGAGTGGATTTCCAGTCACTATGCACTGAAGTGCCTAAGACAAGCAAGCCAGTGATATCCTTGTCCCCAATATCCACTGTGGGAAGAGAGGGTTTCTGGATATCACCCAAAAGAATGTCCCACAAGATGACGGAATCAAGCAGGAGTTCCTCCAAGTGACTGTCAGGCCGTCGTTGAACTTCATCCATTAGGGTATACAGCAGCACCATCAGCAACCGCAACAGCAGGGTCTCTCAGTGGCTCCAAGGGGCTGTCGTCACACCTCATGCTGGGCTGTAAATTCCTACACAGACTGGTTAAAGATACATTGCATAGGCTTGGCAGGCTTTGATCCTGCTGGTTTTTAAGATCTTTTAAACAATAGCTCAGGACAATTTACCAAAATCACAACTTTTTACTAACCAGATATTTTTGTAAATAGACACAGAAGGCTCAGAAGGCTTGTAACCATCTCTG
Organism: Dipodomys merriami; assembly: GCF_024711535.1. Taxonomy (NCBI): domain Eukaryota; kingdom Metazoa; phylum Chordata; class Mammalia; order Rodentia; family Heteromyidae; genus Dipodomys; species Dipodomys merriami. The sequence continues at coordinate 64,022 of NW_027202732.1, read as the reverse complement.
ACAGATGCAGTCTCCACACTTGCACACCTAGAGCTGTTAACACTATTCTTTATGCCTTTTTTTAAAAATTATTTTATCTATTTTGTCTCATTTTTCCAAAACTGACTCTGGACCCTTGCTCTTAAAATGGGGGTAGAAGGGCGAAGGTCAATCTTCTGTAACTTCTTCAAGCTGACTTCAGGGGCGTTGATCTTACCTAGCCAGGAACCTATAACCTTAGCCTATTTTACAAAGAGGCTATCAGGGTTAGATGTCATTAAGAACAATATTTTAACTTTTGACAACTGCACAGACCTTTTCTCCGGCTACAGCAGTGTAGCTTGTTTAGCACTCTGGTTTGCAAAAACATCTTTTTAGATGGCTTAGGAATGTGATCTCTAATGTCCCAAACAATGCTTAAGTTACCTTTGCAGGCCTTTAGACAGATATCAATAGAAACACACTCTCAGGTTTACAAACCTTTTCCTGAGCAGATGAACTTTATGTAACTGATGTCAGCTCAATAGTTACTGCCAATTAGAGCTTTTGGCACATAAAGGGATTAAGATTTAAGCTATCTCCCACATTTTATACTATCACAGAGGACTGGCAAGTTCCTGTCCCTTACAAGGTAGTCATGAACATTAGGCATGCTTATAAACTCTTCCCATGACCTCCCGGCTCTGACCAGTTTTGAAGGGCCATGCACAAATGACTCTAGGACCTGACATTTCTGCCATCCAAGCAGTGGCTTACTGCCTCTGGATGCTCCTCCAATACTTTTGTCCCAGGAGTGTCTCCTTTACATTGGGATAAATGCTTTATTGGCATTTCCCTTAGCTGGTTGCTGGACTCGAACTCGGGGCCTGAGCACTGTCCCTCAGCTCTACAGCTCAAGGCTAGCTCTCTGCCACTTTGAGTCCCAGACTCGGGGCTTGAATGCTGTCCCTTAACTCTTCAGTCCAGGGCTAGTACTCTGCCACTGTGAGTCCCAAACTTGGGGCTTGAGTACTGTCCCCCGACTCTTTAGTCCAGGGCTAGTACTCTGCTGGCTGAGTAGAGGTGACAGTCTCACAGGAACCTTTTTGTGCCCGGGCTGGCTTTAAACCAGTTTGCAGATCAATGAGTCTTACAAAAGGCCATTTTACTCCAATTAAAAGCAACAAGGTGGTCAACATAGAAGTAGCTTTTAAGCATGCTCTTACCTGAAAAGAGTCAAAGTTACATCTGACAACTTGTAAGAATCCTCTGTGCTTTGCTTTGGGCTTTGCTGGAAACTTAAAAAAACCTATAAGAGCAAACTAGAATAGCAATTATTTTGGTAATCCTAATTTTTTTCTTTGTGCACATTGAGGCCAATGTTAAGAACAATTTTACATTTAAACTTTATATCCAAAAATCCATTCCCTATTTTTTTTAAAAAAACCTCTTATTAATTACCTTTAATATTTTATACTTTAGTTTTCATTTGCATTTTGAAAAGATCCCTTGAAATCTTGAGGCCAAGTGTCACTCATTGTCTCTTGGTTGCTTGTTTTAAAACAGACACACATTAAAATTTTTAAATTTAAATGACAATTTTCCTTAATGCAAGAATTACAGTCACCTTTACTATACCACAAAGCTAGATTTAACATCTTTATAACTTTTAAAAACATCCTAATTGCAGAACATAATTGAAAGTAAGCCACATTATACAAATAACTTTTTACCCTCTTTTTAAGGCCTTCCTAATTTTAATGTTAACACATCCAAGGGAAAGTTTTAGCAATACTAATCAGATCATCACATCATTCATTTTAACCATCATGTTTTCAGTGCCTATCTGCAGGGAAAAGAGACAGAACAACGATGGGCCACTTGGCCCCTCCTATGGAATAGGCAGGCACACACCCAATCTGACTCTTTAGGGTTAGATGAACTGCGTTTGTGCCAGTTTGCCTCATCATGCTTGGACTCCTCCCAGGGCCTGTCCCACTGCATGACCAGCTGAACTGCACTTCTGCTTGTTCACCCTTCACCCCTAAAGATAGGTCTTCTGTTGGTTTCTAAGTTTTTCCCCGTCTCTTCTCTTGGTTCTTAAATGAAATACAGTTTTAGGTAGACAGAACAGGTAACATCTTTGACAGTGTTAAACTAACCTTTACATTTAAATTTTTAATATTTATCCCAAATTTTAGCCAAGGGAATTAAATCCCGAACTGCCAATGCATTTTTGTTAAGCCAGATAACTTGATTACAGTATAAACAGACTTATGCATTTTAAAATATTAGTTTTTAAAATACCAGATTTTCTAATTTGCAAGTTAAAGAACCTTTTAAAAAGCTATTTAAAACAATGTGAGGATTTTTTAAAATTTTTTGGTAATGTCCAAACCTCCTAACCTTTTGAAATTTAAATTTAAATCACCCAATTGTTACAGCATGCTGACAATTTTTTTTTTTTATCTTTGAACACGTTCACAGACACACACAAAACACACAGATCTTAAAGCGCGCAAAAATCAAAATCAGTTGTACGTACACTTTCTAAAGGTTTTAAACAAAAAATTTAAGACAGTATTTCTTTTAGAACTAGGTACCTTTGTTGTGCTTCATTTTCACAGAGCTTGCTTGTTAGCAAGGCTTTTGAATCTCTTCTGAGTTGGAGGAGGGCTGAGGGAGGGAGTCACCTAAGACTAAACTGGCCTGATTTTTTTTTAACCCAATTTTAGACAGAACTAGCTGAAAAGTCCAATCCAGGTACACAGCCTTCTACGCCCTCACCTGTCCTCCAGCAGCCTCCACTGGGAGAAGGTGCAGCCTGAGGCTTGAAGGGAACCAAACTAGCCCAGTAACCCTTCATGCCTCGCGGGGAGGGTGGGCATAGCAGGTCTGTGACCAGGCCCCGCTGGAACTTTTATTCCCTCAGAGATGTTTAAATAAATAAATAACAAAAACACAGATAAACACAAAAACCAAGGATCCACATTTAAAACTGGTACCAATTCTAAAAACAGAACTAGACAAGAACTGAAGGCTGAGTTGGGGACTAATGGGCCCCAGTTTATCCCTACCGGAACTCTGTGCTGTTCCCACTCAGCAAGCTGAATCCAGAGTCTGCTGGGTGAGCCTGCCACACTCACCCAGAACTTTCCTACCCCATAAAACAAACACACTAAAGTTAACAAGACAAACATGTGGCCACAAAGACAAAATCAAGTCTCAGTGAATGGGGCGACATCTCACCACCATTCACTTACCAGGGGACTCAACCCCCCTACTCACCTCCGGAGGATTTTTCTTTTAGAGTCCTGCAGACGTTGACCCGGGGGTCTTCCAAGGCAGAGGCGAATTCCCAGTCATCTTGGGGCAAGGGAAGGAGGTCCCTAGCGGCCGTTCCCTCAGACTGACAGGTTCTCCCCCACGCTCAGACCCCCCGAGCCAAGGCCCGAGGCTGAGATCTAACTGAGGCCACCTGCAGATGGTCAGTGGCAATTTCATAATTGACAAACAAGCAAGTTCCCAAAACCTGACAATCTCGGCTCAGGCTGTGACTTCCAGTGATCTATAGTCAGACTTAAGGGGGTTGTTAGTTGCTGCCCCATCCCTTTAAGGACAACAAAACAGACAACAGAAACAATTAACACTAAACAGAAACACAAAAACAGACAGGCGCCAAACAGAAAAAGCGACTTCAGATGGGAGTGGCCGACCATGGCTAAACTCCCCGGGAAGGAGAGAGAGCTGAGGTTGGGAAATTGGAGAGGGAAGGAGTGGGGGAGAGAGCTGAGGGGCAGATGGAAGGGTTAAGGGGGTAGGGATTTGGGGGGCCGGGGTAGATAAGAAGGGTTTCATCCACGGGGGAGGTTCTAAAATAAGAGCTTCCCAAGTAACAATATAGGGGACCTGGTCTGGGTGTCCGTGCGGTCCCAGGTCCATGACTTTGGCCTTAACCTGTAAGGCAATGGTTAGATTAAAGGTTCCTTCCCGTGGCCAGCCACAGTTGAAAGTGGGCCATTCTGATGAACAAAAAGTTATCCATTTTCTTTTTTTAACTTCTACTGAAAGATTGTGAGCTGATGTTTGCACATCCCTCCAGTTCTGCAAAGTAAGGTTAAGTGGTGTCGCGACAGTTTGTCCCATTTTAAAACTGTTAACGAACACAAAAACAATACAGACAACAATACAAACAACAATACAGACAACACTTGGCTTCGCTGCGCGCTGTTGTTAATAAACTGAAAGCAAAACCTGATAGAGACCTGTGTAGTTTTAACTTAAGGTTTTCACAGTAACACACTCTCCCAAATTTTCCACAGCGAAGGCAAAGACAGCAGATCAACAGAAAAACAAACCACAAGGGCAGAAGCAATGCAAGCAACCAAAACTCTACAACAAACAACATTACAATTATAACTGGTCACGTTACTTTTTCGCTGCGCGGTTTCGGCGATCAACCGAAGGCAAAAACCAGACGGAGACTTGTCTCCCAAGCAATCACGCGTCTAAAAAGGACGGAGTTCCAGAAAACAGGCGGGCCACTTTTTCAGGCCCCGGATGAGCCACTCTTTCAGGCTCCGGACGGGTCACTTTTTCAGACCCCGGATGGGCCACTCTTTCAGGCCCCGGACGAGCCACTCTTTCAGGCTCCGGACGGGTCACTTTTTCAGACCCCGGACGGGCCACTCTTTCAGGCCCCGGACGAGCCACTCTTTCAGGCTCCGGACGGGTCACTTTTAAGTCTGCTGAGTGAGCCTGCCACGCTCACCCAGAACTTTCAGACCCCGGATGAGCCACTTTTTCAGGCTCCGGACACCCCCAAGACGTCTCCTGGGGGCTGCGGTCGGGAGTACGAGCTCGTCAGCTCCTCCACGGGTCCGCCAGATACAGACGAGTACGGCCGAACTCACAGAATCGCAAGCGCACAGTAATTGGACACACAGATTGACTTTAAACAGCACACAGACAATACACAGACAATACACAGACGCTGGCCAGCTTACCTCCCGAAAATGGGTCGGTGGTCCCTGGGTGAGGGTCTCTATCCCGGACGAGCCCCCAAGATGAAAGACCCCCGGCGTGGGGTGTCCTTCGATCTAAAGAGACCCTTCCCCAAGGAACAACGAGACCACTTGTACGGATGCAAACAGCACGAGGTTTATTCGGGCATGCCTCGGCTCCCAGGTGCACTTAACCACGAGATCCACAAGGTTCGGGTCAAGTGTCTGGGAACCGGTTACACGGGTACCCGGGGCGACAAAGTCTATCGGGAGACTTGCGCGCCGAGTGCTTGAAAGCACCCTCTTTTTATGGACAGCAGAAGCGAGGTTACAGAAGCGAGATGCTTGGTTACAGAGTATTGATTGGTTAATTTTAAATTACGCTCAGGGTGGGGATTGGTCAGGTTAAGCTGGCCAGATGGGGTAGGTGGGGTTGGGGGGAAAGCTGACATGTCGGTACTTGCCCTGACAAGTCTGTGCTGGTCGTCATGCACCGAAACTGTTCGTTCCCTAATTTTGACAAGTGATTTATTACCTCCTGACCTACCCTGCCATTATGGTTAAGGTTTTCAGGAAGGGACGGGAGGGTCGGCTATTTTCCAGGAATGTCTGGTTTTAGGGCATGTGTTAGAGTCATGCTGAGGTCAGCAGGTGGCGACTCAGTGGTTAATGACTTGCCTGTGTCCTGCTTTGTTCTCTTAGGTATGTAGGGGAAGGGGCAGCAGTTTTCCTTAAAGGGCTCAATGGTTGAACATATTCTGGGGTCTGGGGTCTTTTCAGCAGGAATTCAAATGGGAAAGCCACTTCTGAAAACATTTTGACAGGTTCCTAGAATATGAAATATGCAACAGGAATTGAGTTCTTTAGGTTTTGTCTCATAGAAATAAAATGTAACATTCACCCAAAGGCCAAAACACATAGGTTTATACCAGCATTATTTCCTCTAGTCAGTTCAGGCTTTCTTCAGGTAAATGGGAAACGAATTGTGCTACTTTCTATAATGACAGAACCAAAGGCAACGTCTGGGAATACAATACATTATTAAGGCATACAACAACTGACAATAATCTACCATAGATTTGAAGGAAATTCTAAAAGCTTATTTATTGCATGAGCTAGAAGTCGGAGAAAAAAAAAATGTGTTGGTTGCCAGGATGAAACAGGTTTGGGATGGGACAAAGAGAAGTAGTGGATTTAATTATAAAAGGGAAGCATGAGACAAGACTCATTTTTGGTAAAGAAACATTATCTGTAAATATGATATATTAATATAGAATTGATAAAATTATATTGGACTTAATATGTGCACAAAATAATTAAAGTAACTGAAGTCTGCATAAGGCACTTGTGAAATATTAATGTCCTACTTGTGATGTCATTCTATAAATATTTAAAGAAACTGGGAAAATATTCAAGGGATTTCTCTGTGTTCTTCTTATAACATCATAAAGATCCATACTAAGCTCAATAGAATTTAATGATATCTAGAAAATAGAAGTCAATATCGAATGTTTACATTGGAAAATAGTCTGAGTCCAAGCTTGCTAATTAGAAGGCAGAACTTTAGAACACCAACATCCAGGGCCAGTTCTGACAAAAAAAAAAGTGAGAAACTATAAAAACACAGAAAGCTAGGTATAGTGTAATTTCCCTGTTATCTCATGTTTGTGGAAGCCATAGGTAAGAGATTATTGCTCAAAGGAGGCTTGGCCAAGAAGTAAGACCTCATCTGAAAAATAGTGGTCAGAGCCTTAGCAACTTCAAGCACCAGTAGTGCCAAAGGAAAAAAGAAAAGAAGAAAACAGAAAACTAAACGAAAGGATAGAAAAGGAAAACTATTTCCTCTTCATTCTTGTGGTTTTATGTCATTGGATACAAGAATTGAGAGTAATTTGTATACTGTTTTAAGAATCAGGCCTCTCTAACATGAAAGCATTTATTTCAAGTAATTATTTTATTATTACTATTTATTACCTTATTATGCCTTCTTGGAGATTGAACCCATGGCTTTGTATATATTAGTCTAGTCCTACAACTGAGCTGTACCCCAGCTCTCTTGTATAGTTTTGGAAATTTTTTATGAATTCTTCAATAGATAGCTACTCTACTTTTCATCTTATCTTTTCTCTCCCACTTTTTCCTCTATATATTTTAGTTTTTGTTTTGAAAACATTCCTCAATTTTATCTTCTAAACCTACAATTTTGCTTTGAGATTACAGGGAAGTCGGTTATTTTATGACATCTATTAAATTATATACAGATATATGTATTTCATATGCATGATTGATTCTTAGAGTTCATTGCAATATGGTCATATGTACATAGGTATTGAGCCATTGTGATCCTCTCCTAAAAATAGCTGCCCTTGTTTTCACCATGTGAATGCTTAGATTGCTGTTAGTTATTCATGCCCAAGTATAATTATTTGTCTTTTACTACATACTGGATTAACTTTAGATTTATGGGCATATTCTAGTTATTATAAATGAGGAAAATCATGCAGTATATATTTAATTGGATCTGGCTTATTTCACTTAATATCATTTTTTCCAGTTTTTCCAATTCCTCAGGAATGGGGTAGTGCCATTCTTTCCGATAGAAGCACAGAATTCCATCAATACAACAGAATTGAAGATCCAGAAATGAATCCACTCCTACAGGCACATAATCTTTGATAAGGGAGCCAGAAACAGGATGGAAGAAAGACAGTGTAAAACCGAATTTGGAAATCCTTACCCAAAAGACCACCAGAGACCATCAACAATGTAAAAGCAAAGGAGTCTTTATTGCAAGCTAGAACTTGGTCCCACCACATACATGGCAGCAGCCCATGACGCTAAGAGGCCCCAAGACCAGGGTTATAGTACTTTTTATACAATTTTTAGGGAAGGCAGGGACTTTGTATACATCATAGCATCTTACAACAAATTATAACACATCGCAGGGAAACTCTTAATACAATTCTATAGTATGACTGGCGCACTACAAAGCAGAAACAGGTTGTTGGTTAGATCAGAGGGTTGAAGTACTTTAAACTGGTTGGCTTGCACCACAGGGAGTCTCAAGGACACACTTGCTAAACTGCAGGGCTCCTTTTATAAACAAACACCACCTGTGGCCTGACTGCGGGGGTCACCATGCCCTCCAGCACCTGCCTGCCTGCGGTTTCCCCAAGGATAGTTTATGTTCCCAGTTGCCAGGGAATTGCTTCTTCTGTTCATTCCCAGGTCGGGCTCATGGTCAGCTGCATAACTCATACTTCAGAAGATGACATCTAGCTCAAGATGGAGTCACTCAGGCCTCAGGCTCCTCATTTCCCCCTTTCTGATAGGCCTTAAGGGCCAATCATGGTCCTTATGGGCACACATCATGTTCTCCATTGGGTACCAGATGATATTGAGCCTTTAAGATCATCAGCTGTACAGTGTTAATGCGTTTTCTAACAAACATCCCTAGCCGGTTTACAACACTGGACCCGACTGTGAGTAACAAAATTAACAGTACCAAAGGCCCTTACATTTTTTTCCACCAGTCCTGACTCTGTATATCAGTTAACTTAATTTTATACCAGCAGTACTCATGAAGCTCCAATATTAAGACATACTCATACCATTTACTACATACTTAAACTGTCTGAGGTTTGTCTTCTTTACTCCAATGACTTAATGTTTTAAGACAATCCTTACTTTTCAAATCCTTTTTTATCCAAAGAGGATACTAATTTTTTCCCAATTCCTTTCCCAAGGCTTTCTTTACTACCCTCCTCTTGTTTGCAATTCCTTGAACTTCTTTGTGGCTAGAGTTTTAAAATGCCCATTTTTCCTTTGGCTTGCAGAACCAAGTTATCTCAGAGCAGCCTCAAGTCACCACTGGGATGCAGAAACTTGCTTTAAGGCTAAGAGCAGGGCTGGGTCTCATTACTACCTGTATTGAAAACAAACTCAGGTTATTACCATACCAGAGCCAAACTTGGCTGTGACTATAGAGTGGATTTTCAGTCACTATGCACTGAAGTGCCTAAGGCAAGCAAGCCAGTGATATCCTTGCCCCCAATATCCACTGTGGGATTAGAGAAGGTTTCTGGATATCACCCAAAAGAATGTCCCACAAGATCTTAGTTTTAGCAGCTTTCAACCAGGATGCAGTCTCAGGTGATGGAATCAGGCAGTTCACTCTACTTTTTTCACAGTGGAGGTGGTCAGGGTAACAATGTAGATTTCTTCCAGGGGACTGTCAAGCTGTAGCAGCAGCAGCAGGGTCTTTCAGTGGCTTCAAGGGACTGTCACACCTCCTGCTGGGCTGCAAATTCCTACACAGACTGGTTAAGGATACATTGCATAGGCTAGGCAGGCTGTGACCCCACTAGTTTTTAAGACTATTTAGACAATAGCCCACGACAATTTACCAAGATGACAACTTTTTAAACTAGATAGTTCTTTTAATAAGGCTGATTTTCTAGGCAGATATAGAGGGCTCAGGCCTGAACTATTTCCCATGCCTTTTCCTTCTGTCTATTTGGACACAACTTTTTAAAGTGACTCTGGTCCCTTGTTCTTAAAAGCAGAAGATGGGTGAATATTCATCTTCTGTAACTTCTTTAAGCTGACTCAGGGGTGTTGATCCTACCTAGCCAGGAACCTATAACCTTAGCCTATTTTACAAAGAACAATATTTTAACTTTTGGCAAATGCACAAACCTTTTCTCTGGCTACAGCAGTGTAGCTTGTAAACAAGCCTTCTGGTTTGCAAAAGCATCTTTCTGGATGGCTTAGGAATGTGGTCTCTAATGATGCCCCAGTTACTTATGCAGACCTTCAGAGAGATATCAATAGAAACACACTTACAGGTTTACAAACTTTTTCCTGAGGAGATGAATTTCATGTAGCTGGTGTCAGCTCAAAAATTATTGCCAATTAGAATTTTTGGCACATACAAGGGTTGGGATTTAAACTATCCCCCACATTTTATAACTTTAGCTTTTTACTACTGTCACAGGATGGCAAGTTCCTGTCCCTTACGAGGTAAATAGTCATGGACATTAGGCATGCTTACAAACTGTCTTCGCATGACCTCCTGGCTCTGATCAATTCTTGAAGGGCCATGCACAAATGACTCTAGGATCTGACATTTCTGCCATCCAAGCAGTGGCTTACTACCTCTGGATGCTCCACCATTGCTTTCGTTCCAGGAGTGTCTTCTCCACACTGGAAAAAATGCCTCATTGGCATTTCCCTTAGTTGGTCCTGAACTTGAACTCAGGGCCTGAGTGCTGTCCCTCAGCTCTACAGCTCAAGGTTAGCACTCTGCCACTTTGAGTCCCAAAGCAACTCTGCTTGCTCGTTCAGCACTCTGCTGGATGATTAGAGGTGACAGTCTCACAGGGACCTTTTTCTTCCCTGGGCTGACTTCGAACTAGTTTGCAGATCAATGAGTCTTATAGAAGGCCACTTTATTCCAATTAAAAGCAACAAGGTGGTCAACATAGAAGTAGCTTTTAAGCATGCTCTTACCTGGAACTTATAAAAGCCAAAATTACATCTAACAAACTTGTAAGAATCCTTTGTACTTTGTTCTGGGCTTGCTGGAAACTGTTTAAAAAAACCTATAAGAGCAAACTAGAATAGCAATTATTTTGGTAATCCTAATTTTTCCTTTGTGCACTTTGAGGCAAATATTAACAATTTTACTCTTAAACTTTATATCCAAAAATCCATTCCTAATTTTTAAGCCTCCTATTAATCTCCTTTTTAATATTCTATACATTAGTTTTTAGTTGCATTTTAAAAAATCTCTTAAAATCTTGAGGCAAAGTGTCATTCATTGTCTCTTGGCTGCTTGTTTTAAAACAGATACACACTAAAACTTTTAAACTTAAATGTCAATTTTTCCTTAATGCAAGAATTACAATCACCATCACTGTACCAAGAAGCTAGACATAACACCCTTATGACTTTTAGAAACATATACTACTTGTAGAACATCATTGAAAGCAAATCACATTATACAAATAAACTTTTTAATCCTTTTTTTAAGTCCAAGGGGCAGTTTTAGCAATACTAATCAGATCATCACATCACTCATTTTAACAATCATGTTTCCAGTGTCAATCTGTAGGGAAAAGGGACAGAACAAAGATGGGCCACTTGGCCCCTCCTATGGAATGGGCACGTACCTAAGCCAACTCTTTAGTGTTAGGTGAACTGCCTTTGTGCCAGTTTGCCCCCTTTCACCATGCATGGACTCCTCCCAGGGCCTGTCCCATTATCTGTGGACTTCCTCAGGGCCTGTCCCACCATACATGACCAGCTGAACTGCGCTTCTGCCTGTTCACTCCTCACCCCTAAAGACAGGTCTTCTGTTGGTTTCTAAGTTTTCCCTTTTCTTATCTCTTGGTTCTCGAATGAAAGACACAGTTTTAGACAGACAGAACAGGTAACATCTTTGACAGTGTTAAACTAACCTTTACACTTAAATTTCTAATATTTATCCCCAAATTTTAGCCAAGGAACTAAATTCCAAACAGCCAATGTATTTGTGTTAAGCCAGATATCTTGATTACAGTATAAACAGCCTTATGCATTTTAAAATATTAGATTTTAAAATACCAGATTTCTAATTTTTTAATTTTTATTTATTTTTATTGTGAAAATACTGTACAGAGGGGTTACAATTAGATGGGCAAGATAATGAGTACATTTCTTATCAAGCATTGTAGCCTCCTCTTTGTTTCCCCTTTCCATCCCTTCCCAGCCTCCCCCCACCCCCCCACCCAATCCTTCCCGCCCCTCCCCCCCGCAACAAATTTGTAAAGTTGGTTTTCCACATGAAAACTTGTACTTTTCATTGTTGCAAAGGGTCCACCTGTATCCTTATTTAAACGACTTGTTTTTCCCCTTCCCCTCCACAAATTATACCGACATCAAATACAGTGAAAGCAGGGGTTATACTGTGGGGGAGGGACATACAAAGCAACAAAGAAATAATCTTATAAACGCATTAGAAACAAATGCATGAAAGAAAAAAACACATTTGAATACATATCTTAGAGTTCATTTTCCTAACATCACCTGATCTGACCTTTTCTGCTTGACTCAGACATATACTAGATATTGCAAATAAGGGAAACCATGGGACCTATGTTTCTTTTTGGGCTTCGCTTACTTCACTTAATATAATTTTTTCCAAGTCTTTCAACTTCCTAACAAATGGGGCAATGTCATTCTTTCTGATGGAGTCATAGAATTCCATTGTGTATATATACCACATTTTCTTGACCCATTCATCTACTGAGGGGCATCTGGGTTGGTTCCATAACTTAGCTATAGTAAATAGTGCTCCAATAAACATAGTCGTGCTGGTGGTCTTGTTTGTATACTTTTGGGTAAATGCCCAAAAGTGTGATTGCTGGGTCATATGGGAGCTCTATGTGGAGTCTTTTGACGAACCTCCATACTACTTTCCAAAGTGGTTGAACAACTTTACATGACCACCAACAATGCAGTAAGTTTCCCTTCTGTCCACATCCCCTCCAGCATCTGTTGTTTTTAGAGTTCTTGATTTCAGCCATTCTAACTGGAGTGAGGTGGTATCTCAATGTTGTTGTGATTTGCATTTCTTTTATGGCAAGAGAGGTTGAGCATTTCTTCAAGTGTTGATTGGCCATCCTTCTTTCCTCTTCAGAGAAGTTTCTCTTTAAGTCTTCAGCCCACTTAGTTATTGGGCAATTGTTTCTTTGAGGATTTGTTGTCGGGGGATTTAATTTTTTGAGTTCTAAGTATATATTAGATATGAGACCCTTGTCCATTGTATGGGTAATGAAGATCTCCCAATCCGTAGGCTTTCTATTGATCTTGCTAGCTATGTCCTTTGCCATGCAGAAGCTCTCTAACTTCATGCAATCTCATTTGTCCAACCTTTCTTTGATTTGTTGTGTTTCTGGGTCTCTATTAAAAAATTTTCAGCCTCATGATCTTGTATTTAAAGAATCCAATAGACTCCACTCCCAAATTACTCAAGCTGATTCAAAACTTTGGCAAAGTAGCAGGTTATAAAATTAACCCCCAAAAATCAATGGCTTTTCTATATGCCAACAATGAGAAAAGTGTGGCTGAAATTAGGAAAGCAACTCCATTTGTAATAGCCCCACAAAAAATAAAATACCTAGGAATTAACTTAACCAAAGAAGTGAAGGACCTCTATGATGAAAACTTTAAAATCTTGAAAAAGGAAATCAACACAGAACTTAAAAAATGGCAAAACCTCCCATTCTCCTGGATTGGCAAGATTAACATCGTGAAAATGGCAATACTTCCCAAGGCTATCTACAAATTCAACGCGATACCTATCAAAATTCCACCCTCATTCTTCAAGGAAATAGAAGAGGCAATCCAAAAATTCATATGGAATAATAAAAGACCCCGAATAGCAAAAACGCTCCTCAACGGAAAGAACACTGCTGGAGGAATATCAATACCAAATTTCAAACTCTACTATAAAGCCATAGTAATCAAAACAGCTTGGTATTGGCATAAGAACAGACCTCAGGACCAATGGAATAGAATTGAAAACCCAGAAATGAACCTACAGACCTATAGCCATCTAATCTTCGATAAGGAAGCTAAAACAATAGAATGGAAGAAAGACAGCCTCTTCAGTAAATGGTGCTGGCAAAATTGGTGAACTACATGTAGAAAACAAAAGCTAGATCCTTATATATCACCCTGCACCAGAATCAACTCCAAATGGATCAAAGACCTTGAACTCAAAGCAGACACTCTGAAAACATTACAGGATGGAATAGGAGAAACCCTAGGTCTCCTTGGCTCAGGCCGAAATTTTCTGAATAGAGATCCGGAAGCACAACAAATCAAAGAAAGGTTAGACAAATGGGATTGCATAAGATTGCAGAGCTTCTGCAGGGCAAATGACATAGCTGGCAAGATCAATAGAAAGCCCACCGATTGGGAGAAGATCTTTACTAGCCATACAACGGACAAGGGTCTCATATCTAAAATATACTTGGAACTCAAAAAATTAAACCACCCAACAACAAATCCTCAAAGAAACAACTGCCCAATAAATAAGTGGGCGAAAGACTTAAAGAGAAGCTTCTCTGAAGAAGAAAGAAGGATAGCCAATAGACACATGAAGAAATGTTCAACATCCCTAGCAATAAAAGAAATGCAAATCAAAACAACATTGAGATATCACCTCACTCCAGTTAGAACAGCAAAAATCAAGAACTCTAACAACAACAGATGCTGGAGGGGATGTGGACAGAAAGGAACCTTACTTCATTGTTGGTGGGAATGTAAACTTGTTCAACCACTTTGGAAAGCAGTATGGAGGTTCCTCAAAAGACTTCACATAGATCTCCCCTATGATCCAGCAATCCCACTTTTGGGCATTTACCCAAATGTTTACAAACAAGACCACACTAAAGCTACCAGCACAACTATGTTTATTGCAGCATTATTTACCATAGCTAAGATATGGAACCAACCCAGATGCCCCTCAGTAGATGAATGGATCAAGAAAATGTGGTATATATACACAATGGAATTCTATGCCTCCATCAGAAAGAATGACATTTCCCCATTTGTTAGGAAATGGAAAGGTTTGGAAAAAATTATATTAAGTGAAGTAAGCCAGGCCCAAAGAAGCATAGTTCCCATGGTTTCCCTTATTTGCAATATATAGTATAGGTATGAGTCAAGCGGAAAAGGTCAGATAATGTGATGTTAGGAAAATGAACCCTTAAATATGTATTTTAATGTTTTCGTTTCTTTCATGCATGTGTTTCTAACGCATTTATAAGATTATTTCTTTGTTGCTTTGTATGTCCCTCCCCCACAGTGTAATCCCTGCTTTCACTATATTTGATGTCAGTATAACATGTTGAGGAGATGGGGACAAACAAGTTGTTTAAGGATTCAGGTGGACCTGTTGCAACAATGAGAAGTACAAAATGTCATGTCAAAACCAGCTTTACAATGTCGGTGTGGGGGGGGAGGGGGTATAATTGGGTGGGGGGAGGGGGGAGGCGGGGAAGGGAGGTGAAGGGTAAACAAAGGAGGAGGCTGCAATGCTTGGTAAGAAATGTATGCATCATCCTGCCCATGTAATTGTAGCCCCTCTGTACAGTATGTTCTCAAATAAAATAAAATAAAATTAAAAAAAAAAATTTTCAGCCTGTGCCAAGGAGACCTAGCGTTTCTCCTATTGCATCCTGTAATGTTTTCAGAGTGTCTGCTTTGAATCGAGGTCTTTGATCCATTTGGAGTTGATTCTGGTGCAAGGTGATATGGCCCCCATAAACAGGCAGGAATTGCAATCCTAATATCAGATAAAATAGACTTCAAATTAAAATTCGTGAGAAGAGGCAAAGAATGTCACTACATACTAATTGAGGGATCTCTCCTTCAGGAGGATATTACAATTCTAAATATCTATTCACCAAACAACGGAGCACCCAAATTTATCCAAGAAACACTACTTTCCTTCAAATCCTACATAGATCCAAAGACATTAATTGTTGGGGATTTTAACACACCACTTTCCCAACTAGATAGATCAACTCAGCAAAAACTCAACAAAGAAACCGCAGATCTAAACAACTGCAAAGATCAACTAGATTTAACAGACATCTGCCGAAAATTTCACCCAGCAGCATAAGAATATGTCGCGACCACCTGGACCAGCAAGGAAGACGCGACCCGGGATTCTTCTCAATGTGGTTTATTCAGGACCTTTTACAACATCTTCTCTCCTGCTTCTTCTGCCCGCTTCTTCCTGCTTCTCTGTCCCCCCCCCCGCCCCCGCGCTCTGGTTATAAGTCTCCTGGATGGCCAATCCTGAAGCACCACTTGGCATATACCGATAGGGTCGCAAACACGGAAGCAAACTAGGAACCAAGTCATAGCCATATAAGGAGTTGTTTTTACAGAGAGCACTTGTCACCGGGAAGACAGAAGGCGGGAGCCAGCGCCATCTTACCAAGGAGCTACAATGTTGCTTTTGTGGCCACGCCTTACTGCCTGGCTGTCTTTGGTCGTGGCTCCCGCAGCTCTCCACAAGAATACACGTTTTTCTCAACAGCACATGGAACATTTTCTAAAATAGACCACATTTTAGGCCACAAAGCAAACTTGTCCAAATTCAGAAACCTTGCATTCTCTCTGACCACAAGGGAATAAAATTAGAACTCAACACCAGATTTTCTAATTTTTAAGTTAAAGAATCTTTAAAAAACCGTTAAAAACAATGTGAAGATTCCTTAAAATTTTTGGTTATGTCCAAACCTCATAACCTTTTGAATTTTAAACTTAAACTCTCCCATTGTTACAGCATGCTGACAACTCTTACCTTGAACATGTTCATAAACACATACAAAACACTCACACAGATCTTAAAGCACACAAAAAATCAAAATCAGTTGTACGTACATTTTCTAAAGTTTTTTAAAAAATTTTAAGACAATATTTCTTTTAAACGAAGTACCTTTGTTGAGCTTCATTTTTCCAGGGCTTGCTTGTTTAGCAAGGTATTTCACTAATCAGTCTTTTGAATCCCTTCTGTTGGAGGAGGGCTGGGTGAGGGGGTCACCTGAAACTGAACGGGCCTGATTTTTACCCAATTTTGACAAAAGCACTTTACAAATTGTTAAGCTGTCTGGAGCAGCTGAAAGTCCAGACCAGGCTCACTGCTATCTACACCCTAACCTCTCCAGCAGCCTCCACCAGGAGAAGGTGCACCTGAGGCTTGTCCATGCCCCTCCTCTTGGCTGCTGTAACAAAAGAAGGGGGGAGGGAGACTTAGCAGGTCTGTGACCAAGCCCAGCCAGAGGCTGAGACTTTTATTCCCCCAGAGATGTTCAAATAAATATCAAAAACACTGATAAACACAAAAACCAAGGATTCACATTTAAAACTGGTACCAATTCTAAAACGGAACTAGACAAAACAACAACCAAAGGCTGAGTTGGGGACTAATGGGCCCCCAGAAATCTGTGCTGTTCTCAAGCTGAATCCAGAGTTTGCTGAGTGAGCCTGCCACTCTCACCCAGAACTTCCCTACCTCAGAAAACATAGAACAGAAAACACACCAAAGTAAACAAGACAGACAAGTGGCCACAAAGACAAAATCAGGTCTCAGTGAATGGGGCAACATCTCAACACCACTCACTTACCAGGGGACTCGGACCCCCTCTACTCACCTCGGGAGGATTTTTCTTTTAGATTCCTGCAAACATTGACCCAGGAGCCTTCCAAGGCAGAGGAGAATTCCCAGTCATCTTGGGGCAAGGGAAAGAAGTTCCTAGTGGCTGTCCCCTCAGACTGACAGGTTCTCCCCCGTACTCAGACCCCCTGGGCTAAGGCCCGAGGCTAAGATCTTGCTGGTGCCACTTGCAGGTGGTCAGTGGCAGTTTCATAAAAAAAGAAGGAGCTACAGAGAAACAGATATTAAGGGGGTGTTAGGCAGTCTCCTCTGAGCCCTTGCATCAGGATGAATCTGGGAGGAGAAACATTCCAAGAATTCCAAAAGACACACAGACAAAACACTGAACCCTGAGACAAGACATGTTCACAGCATGTGCATTGTAGACTGTCAGTCAGAATGTGCTGGACTACAAATGGGCCCAAATGTCCACACTAGTGGACAGTCTACCCTGTACACTATCAGTCAGAAAGTGCCGGACCCTGCACTAGTGGATAGCCTACCCTGTAAACTATCAGTCAGAAAGTGCCAGACTCAAGCTTCTGCACTAGTGGATAGTTTACCCCCCAGGAGATCTGAGGGACAACTCCCACCGGCCCCGTTGGCTGTCTTATAGCACGTCCGCCAAGACCTCTTGCCAACCCCAATACAGAACCTGCAGGGAACTCAAATACCAGATGATTTCAGAATGGCAATGCCTCTACTTACTTGCCGGGCTTCTCATGACTCCTTGGTTAAGGCGTCTGGGTGGGCTTTGGGGGGATTCCCGGCCAATGCACCAAATGTAAAACTGAATTTGGAAATCCTTACCCAAAAGACCACCAGAGACCATCAACAATGTAAAAGCAAAGGAGTCTTTATTGCAAGCTGGAACTTGGTCCCCCCACAGCCCATGACGCTAAGAGGCCCCAAGACCAGGGTTATAGTACTTTTTATACAATTTTTAGGGAAGGCAGGGACTTTGTATACATCATAGCATCTTACAACAAATTATAAGACATCGCGGGGAAACTCTTAATACAATTTTATAGTATGATTGGCGCACTACAAAGCAGAAACAGGTTGTTGGTTAGATCAGAGGGTTGAAGTACTTTAAACTGGTTGGCTTGCACCACAGGGAGTCTCAAGGACACACTTGCTAAACTGCAGGGTTCCTTTTTTAAACAAACACCATCTGTGGCCTAACTGTGGGGGTCACCATGCCCTCCAGCACCTGCCTGCCTGCGGTTTCCCCAAGGATAGTTTATGTTCCTAGTTGCCAAGGAATTGCTTCTTCTGTTCATTCCCAGGCTGGGCTCATGGTCAGCTGCATAACTCATACTTCAGAAGATGACATCTAGCTCAAGATGGAGTCACTCAGGCCTCAAGCTCCTCAACAGCCTCTTCAAAAAATTGTGCTGGTAGAATTGGCTGTACACAGAAAACTGTAGTTATATCCTTATATATCCCCCTGCACCAGAATCAATTCCAAATGGATCGAAGACCTCATTGTAAGTCCAGATTCCTTGAAAATGTTATAGGAAGCGTTAGGGGAAACACGAGGGCCCCTTGGCATAGGTCAAAACTTCCAAAGATCGCGAAGCACAACAAATCAAAGTAAGTCTGGATAAATGGGATTACATCAAACCAAACCAATCAGTTGTCAGACTCAAAAGCCATGGAGAAGAGATAGTGTAGCACAGATTTATTAAGGAGCAAATCTACAGATGAGAGCCTCAGCCAATGCTAAACACTTACTACCTTTTCTACCTAGGTTATTTATAGTAGATTTACATGTATATAAGAGTTTTCTGGTGGGGATTAGAAAGACATAGATAGCATGTGAAATGAGTTTTAGCTGGAGAAAGGGAGGGATTAAGGCAGTGGGGTCTATAGCTCAAAGTCTTGGCTTGGTGCCAGCTAAGAAGGGCGTAAAGCAGGAGTTGTTATAAACAAAAGCACTGGTCTGAAGCCTCAAAATAAGGACCCTTGTCTATGTGAACCAAACAGTCTCTAACATGAGGTTTTATTTAAATTAACAAGCACAAGTTTAGATTTTTGCAGAGTGGGAAGGTGTATAGTCACAGGCAATGTCTGCTATGTCAGGTAATCCAATCTACACTTTCACATGTTACCCAATAGCCAGGTTTCAACACAAATAGATACAATGAGATTGTACAAATGAGACTTTGATTTTTCCCTCTCATGAAACAAAATTCTGTCAAATGCTTTCTGTCCTCCAGATGTTAACACAACATTTCTCATTATCTTTTCTACTATTTTGTTTTCATTATTGATGTTCACAGTACTTTTTATTGTTGTCTTCTGTGTATATGCAATTTTTAGGGCTTGAACTCTATGTTTAATGGTCTCCATTGTATTTTTTGCTCATGGGTGATGACACTATTCCTTGAGCCACATCTTTACCTTCTCCTTCTTGCTGGATAATTGGAGATAAGTTTTCACATTTTTTTTGTATTTTTTATTTTTTTATTGTGAAAATATTGTACAGAGGGGTTAAAATTACATGGGCAAGATAATGAGTGCGTTTATAATCAAGAATTCTAATGACAACAAATGCTGGAGGGGATGTGGACAGAAGAGAACTATACTGCATTGTTGGTGGGAGTGTAAACTTGTTCAACCACTTTGGAAAACAGTATGGAGGTTCCTCAAAAGACTCCACATGGAGCTCCCCTGTTTCCCAGCAATCCCACTTTTGGGCATTTACCGAAATGATCACAAACAAGACCACACTAAAGCTACCAGCACGACTATGTTTATTGCAGCATTATTCACCATAGCTAAGATATGGAACCAACCCAGATGCCCCTCAGTAGATGAATGGATCAAGAAAATTGGTATATATACACAATGGAATTCTATGCCTCCATCAGAAAAAATGACATTGCCCCATTTTTTAGGAAATAGAAAGACTTGGAAAAATTATATTAAGTGAAGTAAGCCAGGCCCAAAGATGCATAGGTCCCATGGTTTCCCTTATATCTAGTATATGTCTGAGTCAAGTTTTCAAATTTTGTCTGGTTAGACTGACATTGAAACAAAATCTTCAGTTCTTAGCCTCCTGAGTTTCTAGGATTCTACACATGAGCCTCTAACACCAAGCTTTGCTATACTGTTATTTTAATTATGTGGTAGAAGAAAGTGGAAGTATATTTTTGTTGTGTGCAATCTTCAAATACAAGTTTGAATCAACTGTTATCAATTTTAACTGTTAAATCAATGAATATTACACATTCCCACAGAAATATAATTGAAAAAGGGCATAATTGTTTTGATAAAACAAGTAATGGAACCATTTTTTTCACTTTACAATTCATGTTTTATATAACCTTAATTAGCGGACTTCCATGACTAAAAGTAAATATATTAATTGTATACCACAAGAAGCAAAGTGATTATAGTTAAGAATATATATTTCATCACAGTGAAAAGATAAGGGTTGAGCAGTCTCATTAAAAAGAAATGTTACACACAGAAACTAATGGATATGATATAGCTTGATAATTGCACAAGATATAAATGAATGGGATTACCACACCATACCTCATAAATGTGCAAAATATAATTATGTAGGTAGGTGCCAGTGGTTCATATTTGTAATCCTAGCTAGTAAGGAGTCTGAGAGCTGAGAATCATGATTCAAAGCCAGCCTACGCAGGAAAGTCCGTGAGACTCTTATCTCCAATGAGCCACCAGAAAACTGGCAGTGGTTCAAATGGTAGAGGACTAGTCTTGAGGTGAAGAGCTGAAGGACAGCGTCCAGGCCCAGATTTCAAACCCCACAACTGACAAAAATTAAAAATAAACAAATATTTTGACATAAAATTTAAAATATATATGCTAAAACTTTTTAAATCCTCACTAGATATAATAGTTTATATAAATGTAAAGAACTGTTTTCTGGTTTTAGTTGAACCATGCCTGTAAAAGCAAAATGTCTTCTGAGCTTTTCAGTCTTTCTTTTTTTTTTTAATTGTGAGAATACCATACAGAGGAGTTACAATTACATGGGCAAGAAAACTGGTACATTTCTTTTTTTTTTTTTTTTTTTTTTGATCCGGTCATGGGGCCTGAACTCTGGGCCTGGGCGCTGTCCCTCAGCTCTTCAGCTCAAGGTTAGCACTCTACCACCTGAGCCGTAGCACCACTTCCGGCTTTTTTATTTTATTTTATTTTTTTAAATTTTTTTTATTGTAAAGATACTATACAGAGGGTTACAGTTACATGAGTGAGGTAATGTCTTGAACATTGTTACCCCCTCCATTGTTTTCCCCCTACCATCCCCTCCCGCCCTCCCTTCCCCAAGGTTCTTTTTTTTTTTTTTTTATTGTGATTAAGTGATTACTTAATTTCCGGAAATTCACAGTATTGTGGAATAATGATGCTCATTTAAAGTCACAAGTTCATTCTAACTTTCCTGGAGCAAATTGTCTATCACAGTCTATAATATATAACGGTGCTCATATGTTATATACCATATATGTGATCAGCAGCATTGGGATATTTAGTAGTGGTTCAACCAGATGAGTGGGAGTTCTTTGTTTCTTAAGTCCTGTTAGTTTTGTCATATCACCTAACATTTTGGATTCATCATCCACTTATCAGGGAGACCATGTACTGTTTGTCTCTTCGTTCTTGGCTTACCTCGCTCAACATGATTCCTTCTAGCTCCATCCATTTCCCTGAAAATGCCATTATTTTGTCATTTCTAATGGCTGCATAATATTCCATTGTGTATAGATACCACAATTTTTGGATCCATTCATCTGTGGTGGGGCATCTAGGTTGTTTCCATATCCTAGCTATTGTGAACAGTGCTGCAATAAACATGGAGGTGCACGTGTCCTTGTATATTGGTTCCTGTTGTTCAGGGTAGATGCCTAGAAGTGGTATGACTGGGTCTTAAGGGAGGTCAATCTTTAGCTTTCTAAGGACCCTCCAGACTGCTTTCCAAAGTGGTTGTATGAGTGTACATTCCCACCAGCAGTGTAATAGCGTTCCTCGTTCTCCACATCCCCTCCAGCATTTGTCATTGGCTGATTTGTGGATGTGGGACATTCTGACTGGGGTAAGGTGGTATCTCAGGGTTGTCTTTATTTGCATTTCCTTCACCACCAGGGATGATGAACATTTCCTCATGTGTTTCTTTGCCATTTTTATTTCTTCATTTGAGAAGTCCCTCTTTAGTTCCCTTGCCCATTTAGTAATTGGTTTGTTGGGTTTGGGAGGGATTAGTTTCTTGAGTTCCCTGTATATACAGGTTGTTAACCCCTTGTCTGATATATTGCTGGTAAATATTTTTTCCCAATTAGTTGGTTGTCTTTCTAGCTTGGTTGCGATAGCTTTATCTGTGCAGAAGCTTTTTATTTTAAGGTAGTCCCATTTGTCGAGTCTCTCTCCAATTTGTTGTGACCCTGGGACTCTGTTCAGGAAGTTCCTTCCTGTGCCTATTAGTTCAAGTGTCTCTCCTACTCTGTCCTGCAGTAGTTTCAGAGATTCAGGTTTAATGTTAAGGTCTTTAATCCATTTTGAGTTGATGTTGGTGCATGGTGATAGGCTGGGGTCCACTTTTAGTTTTCTGCATGTGGCTGCCCAGTTTTCCCAGCACCAGCGGTTGAAGAGGCTGTGTTTCTTCCATTGTATGTCTTTGGCTCCTTTGTCGAATATCAGCTGGCTGCAGGCCTGTGGATTTATTTCTGGATCTTCTATTCTGTTCCATTGGTCTTCGGGTCTGTTTTTGTGCCAGTACCGTGCTGTCTTTGTTATTATAGCTCTGTAGTAGTGTTTGAAGTTCGGCATGGATAGCCCTCCCATATTGTCTTTATCCCCTAGAATTGTTTTGGCTATTCTAGGTCTTTTGTTGTTCCATATGAATTTTTGGACTGTTTTCTGTATTTCAGTGATGTACGTCATTGGGATTTTAATAGGAATTGCATTGAATTTGTATATTAGTTTTGGAAGTATTACCATCTTTACTATATTAAGTCGGCCTATCCAGGAGCATGGGAGGTCTTTCCATTTCCTAGTGTCTTCTGCAATTTCTTTCTTTAACTTTTTATAGTTCTCATTAAATAGTTCTTTTACATCTTTGGTTAGGTTAATTCCTAAATATTTTATTTTTCGGGAGGTTATTGTGAATGGGGTTGCTCCCTTTATTTCCCTCTCTTCCTGTACATTATCAGTGTATAGGAAGGCAACTGATTTTTGTGGGTTTATTTTGTATCCTGCTATTTTGCCGAAGTGATTTATGATTTCTAAGAGTTTGGGGATGGAGTTTTTGGGATCGTGGAGGTATAGTATCATGTCGTCTGCAAAAAGGGATAGTTTAACTTCTTCTTTCCCTATGCGGATCCCTTTAATGTCTTTTTCTTGCCTTATTGCCCTGGCTAAGGGTTCTAGGACTATATTGAAGAGGAGTGGAGACAGTGGGCATCCTTGCCTTGTTCCTGATTTTAGGAGAATTGGTTGTAGCTTTTCCCCATTAAGTATAATATTGGCTATTGGTCTGTCATAAATGGCTTTTATTGTTTTTAGAAGTGTTCCTTCTATTCCTATTTTCTCCAGAGCTTTTTGCATGAATGAATGTTGAATTTTGTCAAAGGCCTTTTCTGCACCTGTGGCGATAATCATGTGATTCTTGACCTTGGCTCTGTTGATATGTTGGATTACATTTATTGACTTACGTATGTTAAACCATCCCTGTGTCTCTGGGATGAAGCCTACCTGGTCATAGTGAATTATTTTTTTTATGTGTTTCTGGATTCTGTTACCTAGAATCTTGTTAAGGATCTTTGCATCTGTGTTCATCAAGGAGATTGGCCTTTAATTCTCCTTTTTGGTTGGGTCTTTGCCTGATTTGGGGATGAGTGTGATATTGGCTACGTAGAATGAGTTTGGGATAGCTCCTTCCTTCTCTGTTTCTCTGAAGAGCTTGAGGAGTATGGGTATTAGTTCTTGTTTAAAGGTCTTATAGAATTCTGCTGTGAATCCATCTGGTCCTGGGCTTTTTTTTGTTGGAAGACTTTTGATAGCTTCCTGTATCTCATTATAGGATATTGGCTTATTTAATTGGTTAACTTCTTCTTTGCTCAGTTTGGGCAACTTGTATTTCTCTAAAAATGCATCCATTTCTGCCCGATTTTCTTCCTTTAGAGAGTATAGCTTTTGAAAGTAGTCTGTTAGAATTGTTTGGATATCTTGGGTACGTGTGGTGATGTTTCCCGTGGCATCCCTAATCCTATTAATATGGGTTTCCTCTCTTCTTTTTTTAATTAATCTAGCCAATGGGCCATCAATTTTGTTTATTTTTTCAAAGAACCAGCTTTTTGTTTGGTTTATTTTGGTTATGGTTTTCTGATTTTCTAATTGGTTAATCTCTGCTTTTAATTTGGTTATCTGGCTTCTTCTAGTAGCTTTAGGTCCCATTTTTTCCTGTTTTTCTAGCTGTTTTAATTGCAAGATGAAATTAATTACTTGGTCTGTCTCCATTCTCTTGATGTGGGCACTGAGGGCAATAAATTTGCCCCTCAGGACTGCTTTTGCTGTGTCCCTCAAGTTTCTTTGTGAGGAGTTTTCATTTTCACTGAGTTGTAGGAAATGCTTTATTTCTTCTCTGATCTCTTCTGTTATCCAGGCATTGTTAAGGATTGTGCTGTTCAATTTCCATGTATTGGAGAAATTTCTGCGGTATGCTTTGTTATTGAGAGCTAGCTTGATTCCACTGTGGTCAGATAGGATACAGGGGATTATGTCGATCCCTTTGTATTTGATTAAGTTCCTTGCATGAACTATGATATGGTCTATTTTGGAGAAAGTTCCGTGAGCTGCTGAGAAGAATGTGTACTGTGTTGTTTTAGGGTGAAATACTCTGTAGATGTCACTTAATTCCGCTTGGAGTATGGCCTCTCTTAATTTGGTAGCTTCTTTGCCAATCCTCTGGTTGGTAGACCTGTCCTTTGGTGAGAATGGTGTGTTAAAGTCTCCTAGTATTATCGTATTGGGATCTATTTTATTCTGTAAGTTTGAGAGCATTTGTTTGACATATCTGGGTGCACCAATATTTGGGGCATATAAGTTGATGATGGTTATATCCTCCTCTTGGATTGTTCCCTTTATTAATATGTAGTGTCCGTCCTTGTCTTTCTGTACTGATTTTAATGAAAAGTTTATTTTGTCAGATATCAGGATAGCTACACCTGCTTTCTTACTGGGGGCGTTTGATTGGTAGATCCTTTTCCACCCCTTCACTCTGAGTTTGTTTGTATGTTTGGCTGAGAGGTGGGTCTCCTGAAGGCAACAGATGGATGGTTCTTGTTTTCTTATCCAGCCCTCAGTTCGTTTTCTTTTAATTGGCGAATTCAGCCCATTTATATTAAGAGAAAGTATAGAGAGATGCATTGTTGTCCCTGCCATTCCGTTTTCCTAAGTTTTTCTTCTTTCCTTTCCTCCTGTGCTTGCTCAGTTAGACTTTGAGTAACGCCTGTTTGGGGCAGGCCCCAATTCCTGGCTGCTTTCTTCAGGTTGTGCCCCCCCTCTTAGAATTCTTTGTAATGCTGGCTTAATGTTTATGTATTCATTTAGTTTTTCTTTGCTATTAAAAGTTTTCAGTTCTCCATCAAATGTGAATGCTAGCTTTGCAGGGTAGATCAGTCTGGGTTGGCAGTTATGGGCTCTCAGGGCTCGTATGGTGCTTTCCCAGGCTTTTCTTGCATTCATTGTTTGTGTGGAGAGATCTGCAGTAATTCTTATTTTTTTCCCATTGTAGTATAGCTCCTTCTTCATTTTTGCTGCATGCAGGATTGTTTCCTTATTATTCAGATCTATCATTTTTACTATAATGTGTCTAGAAGTGTTTCTCCTGGGGTCTTGCTTGTTGGGTGTTCGATAAGCTTTTGTGATGTAGTTAAGATGGTCGTTTTTGAGGTGGGGAAAATTTTCATTGATTATATTGTTAAACAGGTGTTGCATTCCCTAGCTCTGGAATTACTCACCTTCGTCCACTCCAATTATGCAAAGGTTAAATTTTTTAGCATTATCTGCTTGCTCTTGAATATCCCTTTGGTTTAATTTGAGTGATTTTTCCATATCTGTCACTTTTTGGTCCAGTTGGTGTATTCTGTCTTCTGTATCTGACACTCTACCTTCCATTTCATTCACTCTGTTGACAGTGGCTTCTATTGTGGTTTGCATGGAGGAAATGGATCCCTTTCTGGATTCAATGTTGGTTCTCAGAGTACTGATCTCACCTCTCAATGAGGTATGCATTACCTCTAATTTGGCGTTTATCTCACTTCTTACTGAGGTTTGTGCAGCTTCTATTTTTGCATGCATCTCTTGTTTGATACCCTGTATCTCTTTGGATAGTTCATCCTTGTGCTATTTCAATTTCTGTTCAATTTCTCGCTTTATTTCTTGAGTCATTGCCTCCAGCAACCCTTGGAAGTAGCCTTTGTCTTCCATTTCTGCTTTGCTCCCACTGGGGCTCTCCCCTGTGTGGCTGCTGGCTTTTGAGGTGAGCTTGCTGTCCTGGGTGATAGTAAACCTTGTGATTTTTCTCTGTGATTTTCGCATGGAGGTTCAGGAGACTGCTCTTCAATTTTGTTTTGGTGTGTCTGTCTTTGCTTGGTTGCTGATTCTGTATTGGTAGAGAGAGTCTGTGCCTGATCTGGGTCCTGTTGGGAGCCTATTTCTAGCTGCTATTCTGACTTACTTAGGATTCTCAGCTCTCTGCTGTAGATTGCTGGCAGTTCCCGCCTTTGGAAGGGTTGAGCAGCCTAGACTGCTTGTGTTTGCTCCTACGGGTGCTCTTGTGAAGAACAGATGCTCTGGATGCATTCTCCCAAATGCTGGAGTCTGCTATGGGCTCCTGATGTGTTTTTGTTAATTTGTTTTGGGCTGGTTGTGGGCTTGAACTCTAGGTTTGGGTGCTGTCCCTCAGCTTTTCAGCTCAAGGCTGGCACCCTACCGTTTGAGTCACAGCACCACTTCTGACCCTTTTTGCTTTTGTGATGCTGAGGAATCAGATCCAGGGCCTCATACATCCAAGACTATCACTCTATTGCTGAGCTGCCTTAACAGTCTGAGCTCCTGCTTACTATCAGGTGCTGGCAGCCTGTGTTGCCCAATTCCCAGTCTAGGGTATATGGGTGGAGTTTTGGTGGGGTTTGGGCTTCTCTTGTCCTGGGCCTCCAGGTCTTTTGTTGTCACAGGCGTGCTTCCCGGGGGAGTGTTGTTTCCTGGTTTTCTCCCCTCTGTTGAGGCGTATGCTCAGCTTTTTACTTCAATTGGGAAGAGTTGGTTGTGTTGTTCAGTCGCCGGATCCCCGGGCCTGGTTCCGGCCCCAGCCTGGAGCACGCTTGTTAGGCCTGTGCTGATGTGTATACCACCTAGGTTATGCAGCCTGGAGTGCACTCGTTAGGCCTGTGCTGATGTGTATACCACCTAGGTTATACAGCCTGGGGGACACAGTTCAAATTTCTTCTACTGTTGGTAGTCTTGACCCAGGGGCGCTGTTCCTGGCTTGGGCATTTAAGCTCCCTTCCAGGGGTGCTCTTGCTCTAGCCTGGCCAGCTGAGTGTGCTCCACGGGCTGGTGGAGCTCTCAAACAGTTCCCAGTTTTAGTGGGTCCTGTGGTCCGGGTGCTGGGGTAGGGTGTCTAGGTCAGGTTCTGGGGATTCCCTCCAGCTCTGGTCTCCCTTGAGGGATACACTTCCCCTGTGGGGTACTCACCCTGGAGCTGGTTGTTTCTGTGTGGTGTAGGTCGTCAGTTGTTGCAATCCGGGCTGGGTTGGGCGGTGGTGGCTCTGTGTCATTCTTTTCTGTCTCTGCCTCTGTTGAAGCTGTCGGGTCAAGAGTGTCCATGCTCAGGCAGCTTCTTCTCCGTACCTCTGGGGCCCGAGTGACCCCGCCGGGTCGTTGCGATCGTGATCGGGTGGGCGGGTGGTCTGCAAACAGGACCCTTTGTCGCGCTGCTGGCGCTGAGCGGCTTTGGCGAGATGGAACCTCTCTGCTCGGGTGGAGAGTGCTGGATCGTTGCGATAGCGATCAGGCGGGCTGGGTGGTCTGCCGACAGGTCCTTTTGTCACTCTGCTGATGCCGAGCGGCTTTGGCGGGATGGAGCCTCTCTGCTCGGGTGGAGAGTGAGGGGTGGGGGTAGGATCCTCGTGGAGACTCCTGGCTGGTAGGTTTCTCTGTTCCTGGCGATCTGCTGTTCTGCAAACCAGTACCTGATGTTCTGAAAGCAGCCCCCTGTGTCTCTGCTGTGTCTCTGGGGCTCCCATAGCCCCTGCCGGGCCGGCTGGCCGGCGGCTTGGCGCACTGCCGCGCGGCCAGTAAAGGTTGGTGGAGGGGTCTTCACTTTTCTCTGTTTTGAAATTCTTCTTTTCCTCTCTTTCTTTTTTTGTTATTCTCTGCCTCTGGTTTTTCTCTGAGTGTTTGTCTTTTTGTTGTTGTCGGTCTCTTGGGGAGATTAAGCGTTGGAACTCGAACTCTCTTTTTGGTTGGAGAGAGCTGTGGCGTTTCCCTACTGCCCCGTCGCCATCTGGGTCCCCCCTCAGGAGTACATTTCTTATCAAGCATTGTTGCCTCCTCTTTGTTTCGCCTCCAATCCCTTCCCATACTCCCCTTCCCCCCACCTGATCTACCCCCCACACCACACCAAAGTTGTAAAGTTCGTTTTTCAACATAACTACTTGTACATCTCATTATTGCAATGGGTCCACCTGTATCCCTAGTTAAACAATTTGTTTTTTCCCTTCCCTTCCACAAATACCAACATAAAATACAGTGAAAGCATGGGTTATACGGTGGGGAGGGGACATACAAAGCAACAAAGATATAAACTTATAATATGTTAGAAACAATTGCATGAAAGGAAAAAAAAAAACAAAAAAAACATATGAATATTTATCTTGGGGTTCATTCCCCTAACATCATCTTATCTGACCTTTACTGCTTGACTCAGACATATACTAGTTATTGCAAATAAGGGAAACCATTGAAATAGCACAAAGACATCATTGGACATGAGATAACATGTGTTTCAGAGACAACTTAGTAAAGACAAAATATGGAATTTAAATGACTTATAAAAACATTATCCATGTACATATGGCCATATAAGATGGTGTTAAGTGAAATGAACCCCAAGATAGGGACACAATTTATTGTTTCTTTTTTTTTGCGGGGGGGGGGTCCGGTCGTGGGGCTTGAACTCTGGGCCTGGGTGCTGTCCCTCAGCTCTTCAGCTCAAGGCTAGTGCTCTACCACTTGAGCCACAGTGCCACTTCCAGCTTTTTTCTTTTTGCTTATGTGGTGCTGAGGAATTGAACCCAGGGCCTCTTGCATGCAAGGCAAGCTCTCTACCACTGAGCTACCTTCCCAGCCCCAACTTGTTTCTTTCTTGCTATTGTTTCCTACTCGTGCTGGATTTGAACTGCAACCCTCAGATCTCAGCCTCCTGAGTAGCTAGCATTATAAGTGTGAGCCACTGGCACATGGTTTAAGATCACATTTCTAACAGTGTACACTCAGGATCTGTAATGTGTATCTTCATCTATCTTTATATGAATCCTTGAGTTAAAAATATGGGCTAGAACTTAGACTTCACACTCAAAAAATATTTCTAGTTTAAAAGTTGATACTCCTGGGGTGGGAAGGTGGCTCAGTGGTAGAGCACTTGCCTTGCATGCCTGAGGCCCTGAGTTCGATTCCTCAGCACCACATAAGCAAAAAGAAAAAAGCTGGCAGTGGTGCCGTGGCTCAAGTGGTACAGTGCTAGCCTTGAGCTGAAGAGCTGAGGGACAGCGCCCAGGCCCAGAGTTCAGGCCCCATGACCGGATCAAAAAAAAAAAAAAAGTTGATACTCCTGGAAAAATAAAACCTAAGAATATAAAGGAGACTGGAAAGTTGAGTGTGCATCCAGCCTGGGAAGAACAGTCTCTGAGACACTATCTATAATTAACCAACCAAAAACCTGGATTGGAAGGTTGCCTCAAGTGATGGAATACTAGTCATGAGCAAGATTGTTGAATAAGAGCTTGAGGATTTTGCATACAAACATACACATACACACAGAAACACTTCTATGTGCAAACACACATACACAAATGAAACAACTCTCAGAATGTGCAGAAAAGTTAGAAAACAATAGAAAATATGTCCTGAGTAAGACTAGATCAAATGATAATTTTTACTATGAGAAAGTCCTCAAGTGAACTTTCTTCAAAAATGTTTGAGTATATTACATAGGTAGGGACCAGAGATAGTAAGAAAGTCATGTAATCATTATTAAAGGGATCAGATCCAATGAGGAATGAATCAGAGACCCCTGCAGGTGCATCTGAAAATGTTCATATACTGTGTCAAATATTAGAACATCTTTGAAAATAGTACATAAACAGTCTGAGCAGTCAGTCTAGTGAATAATATCATTGGAGAAGTTCAGAATCGCTAGTCTGTATCTAGATTAAATAAACCAACAAACTATGGCAGGACAATGTGATACAAGCCTGGAATTCTAGCACTCAGACTAAGACAGGAGATTAGAGAGTGTAATTACATAGTGATACCTTCCCTGGACCAGGTAGTATAACCAGGTAGTATAATTTTGTCTCAATGAAACATACCAAATAACAAGAAAGGGATTCACAGTTAGAAGTTTGGGATAATTTTGTCATTATGTTTTGAGAAGTCGTTTCCTATTGAAATGTAAGTCATTTATAATCTTCAGTTGTGTTTTTAATACTCTCTTCTTTACAGAATATTCCTAGATGTGAAATGGCTCATGATTTCCCAACCAAAAATTTGAAAAAGTAAGTATCATTCTGTTGGATTCCAAAGAAATCTTGAAGGCTTACAAAAGTTTAAACCTGGAGAAATAGCAAAGTTCATCTAATGTAAGACTTTGTAGAATTGCTAAATTAGAATTTAGATTTAAAATAAATATTTTGGTTTTGTTTGTAATTTCATATTCTATAGAATACTACAAAATTCTTTTTAAGTAGAGGGTTTAATTGACAAATTCACAAATGATTCTGGCATTCTATTTGCCTAAAATATTCTTTCAAGCAAGGTATAATTAGAACTTAGTTAATACATAATTCCATCAGTTCATGTATAAAATGATAACGTGAATAATCTGGACAGAGTTGCCGACAAATGGATGATACCAATTTATAAATTTAGAAAAAGCAACTTTTTGAGGCTTTGGTGTAACATGGTGTGAAGAGAGCAAGTGTGTGACATCTTGGTTCTTCTATCTATTTGTAACACAGGAAGCAATTTCCTTAATTATGTGCCTCTGTATACAATGAGAAAAATGCTAGGGTTGGGGTTTGTTTTTATTTTGTTTTTTGTTTTGTCCTAGGGCTTGAACTCTTGGCCTGGCCATTCTCTCTGAGCCTGTTTTTGCTCAAGGCTCATGCCCCACCACTTCAACCTCAGTGTCACTTGTGTCTGGCTTTTCTTGAGCAGTTTATTGGAGAAAAGAATCTAAGGAAACTTCCTGCCTGGGTGGGCTTTGAACCATAATCTTCCGATCTTAGTCTCTGGAATATCTATAATAGATTAAAAATAAATATAAATATTTGCAAGTGTTCTGATTTCAAGAATACTACTGGGGGGGAAATGTTGCAGCAAAGTTTAGTGTAGTGTTCTTTCCACAAGAGGAAGGGCATCACATTAGCAGAAGTGTAGTATTTTTTCACAATAATGATGAGCTAGTCATATTGTAAGTTTAGGGAATATTAACATGCACATTACAAGTTGGAAACTGTTGGGTTAGGATAACTTTATGACATAAAAGTGTGGGATTGTTGGTCATAGAAATAATAGCTTACTCTGATGAACAAATGTTTACTCTTGAGGAATTAATTATTACAGATATTTTATAGTTTTATCCTCTACCAGAATGTGGCTATTTTTTCTGTTGACTTCTCAATATGTACCACCCCATTGGAATTTGCATCTATTGCAGAATTAAGTAACATGCAAACAGGTACTGTTTTGAATGTCTCTGGTACAGAACGTTCAGAATTTGAAAATGAGTAGTTAGTAGTCATAGGAATTTTGAAGAAAATATGTATTTTGTCCTCTTATTCAGTTTTAAAAGTTAGCAGTTTCCATAGAATTAAACTTTTCTGTTTTACTATGGGACAATACTAAAATTATGTTTTTTTCAATATAATGGCAAGTATATTGTGAAAATATTGTATAACATTCAAGTTGATGACCCTCTGAAAAGAAGGGGTAATGAATTCAAATAGATGCCAAATAGTGTTCATTTTTTAAAAAGTTAATACACATAGAATAATTTTACTATACCAATACAGTGAAATTATATTTTATGTGCTTATTTTTTTATTTAATTTTATTGTCAAGGTGATGTATTGAAGGAGTTGCAGTAACTGTAAGGTAGTAAATACATAACATGTCGAACTTTTTTACCTCCCCCCTTATTTTTCTCACACTTTTCCTTCACTAGAATACCCCTCACAAGTTGTAATGTAAATTTCCAACATATTGTCTTGTGAGTATTGCTATTGCACTGGTTTGCCCTTTGTCTCATCATTTTGTTGTTCCTCTTCCCTTGACAAATTAAGATAAATGTATATACAATACACAGGGTCCTGAAATCAAATACAGCAGGGAATAAAACATAGGGGAAAAACACAAATAAAAAAAAGAAATCACATTGTACATTAAAAACAACAACCACAAAGAAAAACCTCTGTTTCCATATCTAGGAGTTCATTTTGCTCAGCATGATCTTATATGATCATATATACATAGCTATTGAGCCATTCTGCTCATCTGCTAGGACTATGTTAGACATTTCTTACTTATTGCATGAGGGAAACCATGAAATCTGTTTCTTTGTGTCTTGCTTATTTTACTTAGGATTTTTCCAAGTCTTTCCATTTTCTTATGAATTGGAAGCATAGAATTCCACCATATATATATATATATATATATATATATATATATATACCACATTTTGCTGATTCATTCATCTATTGAGAGGCATATTGGTTTAAAACATGCTTGCATGTAAGTATCAATTAGGGTCATTCAAAAATGACAGATGCCACCAGACATACTAAAATCATGATTTCTAAGTAAGATAGGATTTTATGGTGGTACAAGTGTTGAGATATCTGGATGAGTCTAATTTAGCACTGAATTAGGCAGGAAGATATCCAATATCATATGGGATAAAAATGGTAGTGAGAAGATATTCCCTTGGGAAAGATATAGGAGGCTGCCAGAAGTATGAAGAAATTCAGATAATTTTGAATGATTTAGAATTGCAAGCTATATATGTCTCTTTAAGTGGAAAGGCAAAAGAAGGGGAAGAAAATAAAATAACAGAAAGCAGATAATTGTCCAAACTTACAGTATAAAAAGACATAACCTATAACTTCCACGGTAAAGAAAGAGCAATATAATACATCCCACTTAATTTAGATACATGCAAAATATTTACTTGGCTTTTCCTACTTTAATGCTCCAAAATAAATGAAGACTTATAAGAAAAGCTATGTGATTGTCATTACTTCAACCTGAACACTAATTGTGATGAGCCCTTTTTTCTCAGTATGCTCTTGGAAAATACTCCCTAAATTGATGATGTTGTGGCTGATTAGAGTCAGCGTAATGGGCTTCTGCTTGTATGATAGTCCCAGAATGTTTTAATGCAGTTTTTTCTCAAGGTATCCAACATATTGTCTGATGCTGTACGTTGAACACACCCTCACACCTAAGCACATTATTTGAAATTGTACCTCAGCATTTCTTTGGCACATTCTACTTTGTGCCTTTGTCTTTTTTGCATGTTCCTTTTGATTTCACAGTTGCTCTATTTCCATTTCATCTACTGTGAAGACTCAGGGTCTATGTTGAGGGGGCAGAATGATGCAGGCTCCAGCCTCGGGATTGTCTGAGGACTGTGTTTGGGATTAGGAAAGCTCTTGGAATGCCAGGCTAGAGAGGGAAAACGTTCTCTCTCCCTATCTCCAGACACATGTCACAGATTCCTGAGAGCTGAGGAAGTGGCTCTTCTGCTTGCTTAAGCATAGATGAACAGCTGGACAAGCATTTTCCTGAGATTGAAGAAGTGGTTTGAGCTTGCTCTAAAATAGTTTAGATAATAATATACCTAGACATTGTCTCATAGGTTAAGTAAAAATGTATCTGTGGAAATTTTTTGTGTGAATGTTTTCTAACCACATCTTGGCAAAGATTATGCTTGCTTGTCTTTAAATACCCACTAACAATAAAACACAGCATGCAGTGGCAATTGCTGTTTGCACGCTGCATCCCGTGTCCTGGTGATTTCGTGACCCTTACCCAGGGACCCCGACGCACTAGACGTTGACGATTGGCGCCTGAACAGGGACCCTGCATTGTTGAATTCAGGGATATTCAGGTAAGTACTTTTAATTACAGGGTGATGGGACAAGTTAGGTCTACTCCGTACTTACATATGCTTAAACATTTACTTGCTGCTTATGGTGTAAATATTTCTTCTTCTGACATAGAAATGTGTATTAATGTAGTTAGGGAATGGAATCCTTGGTTCCCCAATGAAGGAACATTATATGTTGATAATTGGAAACGAGTAAAAAATAATGTAGAAAGAGCTGTTTGAGAAGGGGAAAAGATTCCTATTAGATTTTGGTCCATTTGGGTTATTTTACATACCCTTTTTAAAGTCTTGAATGAGGAAAGATTAATAGCGGACTTAAAGAAAGAGGCCACTCCTTCTATTGTAGATTTACAATTGGACTCTGAGGTTAAGGACGCAATAGATAAGGATGCATTGCAATTAACAGAGAAAAAACAAGAGGTAAAAAAGGCTTAAAAGGAACAAACTGAAAGTGTAATAAAATGTCTGAGCAAATGGAATTGATTTTATCAAAATTACAACATATGGAGTTGGAAATTAGCAGAGTGAAAGGAGAACCTGAGAAAGTGAAAGTAAAGCAGCCTTTGGCTCCTCCGCTGGCCGATGCAATCTTTACAGCGTCACTCCCTCACAAAACAGAGGGCTCAGACAGTGAGTTTGATGATGAAATGTTTATTTTTTCTTATCCTGTAATTCGACCACGCCCTATGAATGGTATAGCTCAACCAGCCAGATATAAAGGTGTTGCTGTTGATGATATTGGTAAACTCAAGAAGGCAGTGACGTTGTATGGTCAGCAGTCTCATTATGTTAAGGAATTGCTTAATGGGCTTGCTCAACATTACAATAATTTTGCTCCTGAGGATTGGAAGATGCTTTGTAAAGCCTTGCTTAAGGAACCTGAATACCTACGATGGCAAATGTGGTTTACTGAGTTATGTACAGAAAGGGCTAGACAAAATGCACAGAGCAGTAACCCACGCCTACAGGTCATAACCTTTCCCATGTTTTGTGGAACAGAACTATATGCAGATGCTCATATGCAAGTGAACTCTCCTGAAGAGATCCATGAGCAATTAAGAGACATAGGTAGTGAGGCATGGGAAAGGATTTGACCAGTAGGAGAGCATTATGGCTTTTGAACTAAAGTAATTAAAAAACCTAATGAACCCTATGTTAAATTTTTATTGCGATTGAAATTTACCTTGGAACATACTGTTGTGGGAGAGGCTGCAAGTCAACAACTGCTGCGCATGTTGGCTTATGAGAATGCTAATGAGGACTGTAGACGGGCCCTATTGCCTATTAAAGAATCTGGGGATGTGAATACATATTTGAGGGCCTGCAGAGATATTATATCTGAATCCAGGCGTATGCAGGTGTTTGCTGAAACTATGGCCACTACCTGGCATGCTTTGCAAACAAAACCCTCTAATCTAAAGTGTTTTGGATGTGGTCAAATAAAAAAAAGTTGTAAAAAAGCTACTGGAGTTAACAAGAGAAGACCAAAAATTTACCCTAAATGTTAAAAAGGGGAGCACTGGGCAAGGGAGTATAGATCAAAAATAAACAATAAAAAAATTCCTATAAAAGATGCTTTCCCTTTATATTTAAAGATTTTGGATTAATGATAGCACCTAAAAAATACAAAAGGATACGGTGGTAAAATATTTAGGATATGTTGTTTCTAGACAAACAGTGACACCTCAAAAAATATCTTTATGACGTGATCAATTACACATGTTAAATAATTTTCAAAAGCTATTAGGAGATATTAATTGGATGCGACTGGCCTTAAAAATTTCTACTTATCAGTTACATAATTTGTTTTCTTTGTTACAAGGGGATCCTGATTTACATAGCAAAAAAACTTTAACTAAGGAAGCTAAAAAAAATTACAATTTATAGAACAGAGAATAAAAGAAATGTTTTTACATTGAGTAACGCTAAATCAACCCATAAATTTATATATTTTAGATACATGGAAATACCCAACAGGAATTTTAGGACAAAATGAGCTACCATTACAATGGATTTATACACAGCATAGATTTACAAAAAATAGTATGCCTTATAAACAACAGTTGGCAATTATTATTCAACAGGCCAGGCAACGGGTATTTACCCTATCAGGGTATGATTTAAAATTATTTTTCCTTTGCCAAAAGACCAAGTAGAATATTTGTTAAACATGTCTGAAATGCTACAAATAGCATTAGTAAATTTTACTGGACAATTTTCCTATCATTTCCCCAAGGGTAGATTGTGGGATTGCTTGCATAAACAACAATTTGTCATTATTGATATAATTACCAAGGCCCCTATTCCCACTGCTCTTACCATTTTTACAGATGGCTCCAAAACAAAAAGTGCTTATTGGACAAAAAATAAACATTGGGTACAAACAACTACTTTAACATCAGTTCAACAAAATGAACTTTTTGCTATTATTAAAGTGTTAAAAGATTTTGTGGGAGATATTAATATTGTTAGTGATTCTGCCTATGCTGTAGAAGTTGTGACTAATACAGTCACTTCTGTTACTTATTCATCTAAACCCCAGCTAAACCAATTATTTAAACAATTACAAGCATTACTACAACAACGTAATGCCAAAGTGTTTGTAACTCACTTTAGGGCTCACTCTTCATTACCTGGGTACCTTGTATATGGCAATAATCAGGTTGATAAATTAGTTTTGCTTCTGCTGAACAGGATCATGCTCATTTACATACAAATGCTGGCTATTTACATATGCATTATAAAATACCTTATTCGCAAGCTAAACAAATTATAAAAAGGTGTCCTATTTGCAGATCAATGCATTTAAGAGTTGTACCTGCTGGAGTAAATCCTCGAGGATTACAACCTAATGAGCTCTGGCAAATGGATATAACCCATGTGCAAGCCTTTGGCCGTTTTTCCTTTGTACATGTTATAAATAAATACTTATTCTAAATTTGTTTGGGCTTCTGCCCTTATGGGAGAAACTGTTAACCATGTAATAGAACATTTATTGGAAGCTTTTGCCATTATGGGAGTGCCTGCCAAAATAAAGACTGATAATGGACCAGCCTATAAAAGTGTTAAATTTAAAAGATTTTGTGAACTTTATGATGTGGTACATATTACAGGAATAGAATCTAACCCCCAAGGACAAGCCATTATTAAACGAGTTCATGGCACACTAAAACAACAAATTAAAAAATTAAAAAGGAGGAAAAGGTTGAATAAAAGTATGGATATTTTGTGGTTTTCCATGCAAAATCCTAAAACAATTTTACATCAAGCTCTTTTTGTTCTTAATTTTTTAAACTTACCACAAGGAGATATTTTAACTAGAGCTGAGCGCCATTTTGAACAAATATCAGAAAAACCTTATTTAAATGCTCCCATAAGGATTAAGATTACATTGAACACAAAATGACAACTAGGAACATTATTACATAAGGGGTGAGGATAGGGTTTTGTGTCTACACAGGATGGCAAACAATGCTGGCTTCCTGCAAGATGGATACAGACGTGGCCCAGTGAGGACAGCCCAGTATCCTGCAAGGAATCAGCCACCAGTTGAGAAAGAAGAAAGCCCTGCTGCCCACCTGGGGGCAGGTTAAAACGTTGACTGGAGAAGGACAAAAGATGTTACAAGGCACTGGTAAATCTGTCACACTGGTAAACTTGTCACGGCTGAGAACTTGTTGCTGGCCATGTGTGCCCTGCTTACTGTAAACTCTGTCCATGCTAATGCTAACGTAAGTTATTGGGCCTTTGTTCCTAACCCTCCTTTATTGGGACCTGTTGTTTGGGGAGACATGGAGATAACCGTCTATACTGTTCCTGCTATTTTATCTCCTCCTTGGAATAATTTGACATTTTATAATAAGGATGATGGTAGCTTTTTAAATTTTACTTACTATACTCATTCCTTGCCTGTTTGTTTGGGGCCTCCGCCTTGTTTAGTTATGAATTGGCAACATTGGGTTTTACCTGGGAAATGCACTTCCAATTCTAGAAAACAGCTACAGCGATTAACTACTTGGTCCATTAATAGTAGCTGGGAAAGTGTCACCTTGGATGGTGAGTTATCCTTACCTATGTGCCCTGATTTTACTTATATTGATTTAAAATATAAGCCTTTTGTGTGGCAAGAGTGCAGAGGAACATTTGGAAAAAAGTTCAATAGTTTCATTAATTGGGGACCTTTTGGACAGTTTATTAACACATGTTTAGAATGGAATATTACCAGATGTGATTTATCAAATGTTACTAGGATGCCGGATGCCATTAATTGGAGCTCGATTGATGGCCTGGGGAGATGGAGGCATTACAGATGCTCGATGGGCTTTCATGGCTGCACCCACTGCTGTTCAAACTCATCTTTGGAAGATCGCAGCGGCGCTAAAACCCGTGATGCTATCAAATGGATCGTTTTTCGGGGACGGCGAACTCTGCGTCCACTTATAATTTTACTTTGTATAAATCTTATAATGTAACTGCTTGTGTATCCCTGCCTTATGTATTTTTGATGGGAAACTTTACATTTTATCCTACTATTTCTTGTTTCAATTGTCGCCTGTATTCTTGTGTTAATTCCTCTCTTAATTTTAATGACAGTGATAGTATTATGATTTTACAACAAGGAACTTATATTTGGCTACCTGTTAAATTAGGAAGAGAATGGTCCCCAAATCCTTTGGATAGTGTTGTTATTGAATTTTTTACCAAACTGCTAAAACGTACAAAACGTATGATTGGAGCCATTGTGGCTGTGATTTTAAGCTTAATTGCTATTACCACTGTTGCTGCGGTGTCTGGAATTGCCCTGCACACGTCCTTACAAGCTAAACACTTTGTGGAAGAATGGCACCGGGATTCACATGAATTGTGTGTCTCACAGGTAGAAATTGATGCTTGATTACAAACACAGATTAATGTTGTTAAACAGACAGTGGGATGGTTAGGAAAAAAGTTATTGGTTGTGGAAAAACAGTTATTGTTAAAATGTGATTAAAATTCGACTACCTTTTACATTACTAATGTAAAATATAATAAATCTTTACATGATCGGAATATAATACAACAGTATTTATTTAAAAATTCTACTGCTGCTCAATTGATTGCTCAGTTACAATTTAATGTACATGATATTTTTGGTAAACAATTTACAAAGGTTGATGCTTCTAATATTGCTGATACATTTATTAAACAGTTGGAAGGGTTGGATCTGAAAGGAATACTACAAAGCATTTCACATACTGCTAGTGGTATGGAAATTATGATTGTTATTATTCTGTTTGCGCTTGTGCTGTTATATTTGATTTTTATGAAGCCAATGCAAGCTTCTATGATAACCCTGTGGAAAGCTTTACTTTTAAAACAAAAGAAAAAAGGAGATTGTGAAGACTCAGGGTCTATGTTGAGGGGGCAGAATGATGCAGGCTCCAGCCTCGGGATTGTCTGAGGACTGTGTTTGGGATTAGGAAAGCTCTTGGAATGCCAGGCTAGAGAGGGAAAATGTTCTCTCTCCCTATCTCCAGACACATGTCACAGATTCCTGAGAGCTGAGGAAGTGGCTCTTCTGCTTGCTTAAGCATAGATGAACAGCTGGTCAAGCATTTTCCTGAGATTGGAGAAGTGGTTTGAGCTTGCTCTAAAATAGTTTAGATAATAATGTACCTTGACATTGTCTCATAGGTTAAGTAAAAATGTATCTGTGGAAATTTTTTGTGTGAATGTTTTCTAACCAAATCTTGGCAAAGATTATGCTTGCTTGTCTTTAAATACCCACTAACAATAAAACACAGCATGCAGTGGCAATTGCTGTTTGCACACTGCATCCCCTGTGTCCTGATGATTTCATGACCCTTACCCAGGGACCTCAATGCACTAGACATTGACAATCTACCACTTCTTGTTTGCACACACCCATTCTATGTATGAAGGTACTTTGTCCATGTTAACCAATAGGGTAGTACTCACTCTCGGAGGAGAAAAGTTCCACAGTATAACTCTATGTCCACATTAAAGGGTGTAGAATTTAAAGCGTTTTGAGACAAACATTGATATTTGAATTGGAAGGCTCCTTAGGGATATTTTCTTGGAGCTCATTAGTTTACCCAGGAGAAATATAAATATCCACACACTTTGGAACGAATTAGTACGTAACTGAATTAACACTAGATCCTAGATATTGTGTTATTACAAGTCACCATTGTAGACATTGTGTTATTACAAGTCACCATTGTATTATTGTTACATCAGAATCCTTCCCTACTTGCATATGTGTATCAGAAAATGAAAGAAAGGCATTAAAGCAAAACGTCTTATTTTTTAGGCATTTAATCCTTGTGGGGAGGGTAATGTCTGAACTCTTCCATTCAATAAAAGCTTGAAGTTTATAAGAGCATTTCCTACATACAAGAATTTGTGGCAGGTTGATTGGCAGGGTTATTTCAGCATGGAGATATCCCTAACAAGAATTAGATTTAAGGGGCTGGGAAGGTGGCTCAGTGGTAGAGCACTTGCCTTGCATGCCTGAGGCCCTGGGTTCGATTCCTCAGCACCACATAAGCAAAAAGAAAAAAGCCGGAGTGGCACTGTGGCTCAAGTGGTACAGTGCTAGCTTTGAGCTGAAGAGCTGAGGAACAGCGCCCAGGCCCAGAGTTCAGGCCCCCATGTCCGGACCCCCCCCCCATAAAAAAAGAATTAGATTTAAATAGAGCATATGGCAGTTATGACGTCTCAATGGCTACTGAGGCATTTTCTATTCTAAAGAAGAATCAATTTGAGGAGTCTTCAGTAACATCAGTAAAACTGTAAGTTCAACCTAATACTTGATGTTACTTGTTCTACATTTATAATGAATAGGCTGATAAGATGTCCAAACATATCTAATGATATTTCTATAAAATCCCAAACTGATGTGGATACATGGGTCACTCTTTGGAACTGTAGGGCAAATTAGGCTTGTCTTTGCTGTAGTTCAATCCATAATCTCCTGGCCAGTCTTCAAAAATATTCACAGAATATCTCTAAGTAAAGGTCATGACAGTTACATCTGTATAATACTTCTAAGGTCAGGATAAGAGCATTTGTTCCCAACATTTAAAATCAACAGGATCTGTTGAATTCATGGATCTAGAGTTTTATTTCATATCTCAAAATTTTATCAATATGACTTACATCTCTACCAGTTCACCAAAACACTGTTCTTATTGAACTTGTCTATGTCCTTTTAGTTTTCAAATCCAAATAGCATATTTCCTTCAATACCTCTGTAAGTTTTGACCTTTTCTTCCTGCAAATTCTTTCCTTTCTTTACTTCTGTAAATCTGTTTTTATTACTTTCTTTTTTCCTTATTTATCTCTTTCTTCCAATCTTGTCCACACTGGTGCTCAAATTGCTTACACTTATGTCATAACTTTTCTTTTCCTCTTCCCTTTAATAATACCCCCAATTTTATCATTCTTTTTCATATTCATGGTCGAGGATATTTTGATGATGTCTAAAAAGATCTATTGGGCTGGGAAGGTAGCTCAGTGGTAGAGCGCTTGACTTGCATGCATGAGGCCCTGGGTTCGATTCCCCAGCACCACAGAAGCAAAAAGAAAAAAAGCCAGAAGTGACACTGTGGCTCAAGTGGTAGAGCGCTAGCCTTGAGCTGAAGAGCTGAGGGACAGCGCCCAGGCCCAGAGTTCAGGCCCCACGACCGGACCCAAAAATAAAAATAAAAATAAAAATGAATAAAAAGATATATCTTTGCATCTGTTTAATATAAACTTTAGAACTATCAGAGAGTTTTTTCCCCTAAATCCATCATTTTCACCTGTAATCCTTATCACCAAGAATATCACTAACACATTTGCCTGGTCATAGATGTAGAACCCTTTAGATTTCTTCTTATCCTTCTACTCCCACCCATTAGATACGATGAATGATCAAGATGTTCTCAGTTTCTGTCACTAATATGATTTCTTGTTTTGTTTGTTTGTTTTTGTTTTTGTTGGTCGTGGGGCTTGTACTCTGGGCCTGGGTACGGTCCCTGTGCTCTTCAGCTAAAGGCGAGCACTCTACCTCTTGAGCCACAGCACCACTTTGAGTTTTCTAGTGGTATTTATTGGAGATCAGAATTTCATGGACTTTTCTGCCTGGGTTGGCTTTG
The DNA here is from genome assembly GCF_024711535.1 of Dipodomys merriami. Classification (NCBI taxonomy): domain Eukaryota; kingdom Metazoa; phylum Chordata; class Mammalia; order Rodentia; family Heteromyidae; genus Dipodomys; species Dipodomys merriami. Next base: position 21,275 of record NW_027202732.1, on the reverse strand, counting down.
AACCGTGATCCTCAGATCTCAGCCTCTTGAGTAGATAGGATTACAGGAATGAGCCACTGGCACACAGCACTAATATGATTTCTATGTACTCCTTTTTATGCCCCTGACACAAGTCTGTTTCATGTACTCATCACTGGTCACCTAGTCTTAAACAACTTTTTACAAAGTATATTTTTTTCCCCATAGTCTTTTCATATTGATCCTCTCCATCACCAAATTACTGCTCCTTGTAAGCATGCAGAGGGAAGAGCTCAGACACAAATTCTAGTATCATTATTTACTCACTATATTGACTGTTGGGCCTTGCATTTCTCATCTGTAAATGGATGTAATCTACCAGAAATATTGAGGAATACATTTGCTTACTCCTAGAGCAAGAAAAAAGAAAAGTGAAGAGTCCTTACATTTTCCACCTTAGCTTACAAATAAGGAAAGAATCAAATTCAGTTTGTTGGTATAAAGTCACAAATTGTTTCATCCAGAAGTAAAAATAAATTTTACCTCCTGGATCTAAGGCCTGTGTCCTTTTAAGGCACCTACAGATATGTAAGTGGTATTATGTAAATTGGGTCATGTGTCTATCTACATCTGTATTGAAGAACATACTCAACATATCATTGGAAAACATTGGTTATTGAATATTATCTATATAAGAATGTTACTTGAACTAATCACACTAAGTTGAAAACTAATTGTACTCCATCAAAATTTTTCTTAATGCTTTATCTGTTGCCAAGTGTTCTTCATCAATTTATACACAGATTTTCTCCAGTGAACTGGATAGAAACTAAAACTGACCAAGGATTTCTGCCTAATGAGTGAAGCATGCTTGAGGCATGCGTTGTTACCTTCTAGGAATAGATAAACAAGCCACTGGCTATGTAGGTGGTGAAAGGCTTTCTCCTAAGTTCTCAAGGCTAGAACAAACAAGATCATTTGATAACAAAGCACTCAGCTTATTATATTTTATCTATGTGGGATAATCAACATGTAGAAATAAACGATTTTATTTACAAGCAAACAATTCCACCAAAAAAAGTGAGTATACATTAGAGAGACTTCAAGAATAACATTAGGGTTTTTACTGTCTCACCTGATTATGTGATTGTATTTCTTGATATTGAAACTCTCCTCTTGTTTCTTATTGTATGTAATCCAACGCTGTTTATTACTATGTATTCAATGTGGGAAATCTAGCTTCAAAGATGTCTAAAAATTTTTCCTTTTAAATCATATCATTGTCATTATCAGGGTACACTGTAGTCATCATCATCTTCAACAAAATTATTATTAGCATCATAAGTGCTAATTATTGAAAGTCTGATATGTGTCTATGATTTTGTATTATTTGTATTTTTATTAATAATTTTAATATTACCACTGTGCATACATCCATGTTAAATTTTTGAATAAATAAAGAAACAAAAAAACTAAACCATAACAGATAGCTTGACTATGTGATTATAACAAATTATTGGACAGATTTTTGAAGCATTGCACATTCCTAACCAGTATGAATTAACTTCCTCTCTCCCTGTCATTCCACACAAACATTTAAGGGTTTGAACAGAATTATTTCAAGTAATATACTATAAATGTTACTACAATATTATGTGTATATCTAAAATTACATTGAAAATAATATACTCTAATTTCTAGTGAAATATTAGTCATTTTACTCTAGGAAACTTTTGGAAAAATAGATTGTATATCTTTGAAATGAAAAAGATAAAAAATAGTAGCATAAAAGTTTTATAGGGATGGGCTGGGAAGATGGCTCAGTGGTAGAGTGCTTGCCTTGCATGCATGAGGCCCTGGTTTTGATTCCTCAGCACCACATAAGCAAAAAAGAAAAAAGCTGGAAGTGGCACTGTGGCTCAAGTGGTAGAGCGCTAGCCTTGAGCTGAAGAGCTGAGGAACAACGCCCAGCCCCAGAGTTCAGGCCCCACAACCGGACCCAAAAAAAAGTTTTAGAGGGAGTCTGTCTTTAAAAATATGTGTGTGTGTGTGTGTGTGTGTGTGTGTGTGTGTGTGTGTGTGTGTGTGTGTGTGTGTATAAATGTTATGTGTAGAAAGACATACATTTTTAGAGGGAATTTGTCATCAGCATATATATATATATATACCTAAATTTATGTATAGAATTATGTGCACTATAGTGAAACAAACATCTTAAAACATAATTAAAATTTAAAAAAAAATTATCAAACTAAGTGCCAGTAACTCACGTCTATAATTCTAGCTAGTCTGGTGGCTGAGATCTAACAATTGTTTTCACATCTACCCCGGACAGAAAAGTACTTGTTAGATCCTTATCTCCAATTAACCACTCAAAAACAGAAATTAGCCCTGTGCTTCAAGTTGTGCAGTGCTGGCCTTGAGCACAAAAAGGCTTAGGGACAATGCCCAGGCCTTGAAAACAACAACAACAACAACATGTATCACATTAATTTCACAAACGCATCTTTTAACTGCTGTGAACATCTTTTAGAAACATGAATATATGCCCCTGGAAAATGTTAAGTAAAAAAGATAGAATATTTACGTCTATGTTAAAGAAATGACTATTTAGATTGTTTAAGATATTTAGGTAATGATTAGGAATTAAGAATAATGATAGGTAATAATTGGGACTGGCCTTTTATTCTATTTTATGATAGTAATAAAATGATATTTTAATGATTATATAAAATTACTCTTGTTTGGTATTTGAATTATAATAAGTGATAAACATTTTTAGAAGTTTTATTATTGTGAAAATTCCGTACAGAGGCATTACAATTACATGGGCAAGGTAATGAGTATATTTCTTTTCAACCATTGTTACCTCCTCCTTTGTTTCCCCTACACATCCCTTCCATATCTCCCCACACTGATCCCCACTTCCTCCCTCCCACATCCCCTGGCCAAAGTTGTAAAGTTCGTTTTTCGACATAACAAAATAACCCCAGCTTTCACTGTATTTGATGCTGGTATAATTTGTGGAGGTGAAGGGAAAAAAACAAATCGTTTAAATAGGAATACAGGTGAAATCATTACATCAATGAGATGTACCAGTTGTTATGTTGAAAAATGAACTTTACAACTTTGGTGGGGGGGATGGGGATCGGGTAAGGAGGGGTCTGAGAAGGGGTGGAAAGAAGAAACAAAGGAGGAAGCAACAATGCTTGATAAGAAATGTACTCATTATATTGCTCATGTAATCATAATCCATCTGTACGGTATTTTCACAATTAAAAAAATGCCTCTCAGTTCTATCTCTCAACATTACCGGACTTAACTCACCAATTAAGCGACAAAGATTGTCTAGTTGGACTACAAAGCAAGATCCTTCTATCTGCTGCCTTCAGGACCACACCTTGCCCATAAAAACAAACACATTTTCAAAGTGAAAGACTGGAATAAAATCTACCAAGCAAATGACCCCCATAAACAGGCGGGAGTTGCAATCCTAATATCAGATAAAATAGACTTCAAATTAAAATTAGTTAGAAGAGAAAAAGAAGGTCGCTACATACTAATTAAGGGATCGCCCTTCAGGAGCATATTACAATTCTAAATATCTATTTGCCAAACAACAGAGCACCCAAATTTCTCCAAGAAACACTGCTTTCCCTCAAATCCCACATAGATCCAAAGACATTATTGTTGGGGACTTTAACACACAACTATCCTCACTAGATAGATCAACTCGGCAAAAACTCAATAGAGAAACTGCAGATCTAAACAACTGAAAGGATCAACTAGATTTAACAGACATCTACCGAATATTTCACCCAGCAGCATCAGAATACACGTTTTTCTCAGCAGCACAAAGAACATTTTGCAAAATAGAAACATTTTAGGTCACAAAGCAAACCTCCAAATTCAGGAATATTGAAGTTATACCTTGCATTCTCTCAGACCACAAGGAAATAAAATTAGAATTCAACACCAAAAGCTACCAAAGAAAGTCCTGAACACTTGGATGCTGAAAAACACACTGTTGAATCACCAGTAAGTCATGTAAGAGATTAGAAAGGAAATTCAAATGTTCATGATATTCAACAAAAAGGAACACACAAATTACTAGCTCCCCTGGGACACAGAAAAGGCAGTACTCAGAAGCAAGTTGGAGAGATCTGAAACCAACAATTTAATGAGACATCTGAACCTCCTTGAAAAAGAGCAGCAATATAAACCCCAAACCAGTTGATGGAAAGAAATAATTAAATTTAAATCAGAATTAAATGAATTAGAATCCAAATAAAACATAGAAAGATTCAATAAAACAATGAGTTGGTTCTTTGAAAAAATTAACAAAATTGACAGACCCTTCGCAAATCTTATCAGAAAAAGATGAGAACACACCCAAATAAATAAACTCAGAGATGAGAATGGAAACCACCAGAGAAACAACCAAGATTCAGAACATTATAAGGGAATACTTCTCAAAACTATGCTAATAAGTTTGAGAACTTGGCAGAAATGGACCTTTTCCTAGCAAATATCAACATGCTGAAACTAAACCAAGATGAGTTAAACCATTTTAACAGGCCCATATCAAGCATTGAGATAGAAACAGCAATAAGAGAAGTCCCATCTAAGAAAAGCCCAAGACCACACAGATTTACAGCAGAATTCTACAAGGCCTTCAAAGCAGAGCTCACACCAATAGCCCTTCAATGAAACTCAAAGGGAAAGTTCACTACTGAACTCATTCTATGAAGACATCATAACCCTCATCCTAAAACCAGGCAGGGACTCATCAAAGAAAGAGAACGATAGACCCGTTTCTTTGATGAACATTGATGCAAAACTTCTCAACAAAATTTTGGCCAATTGACTTCAACAATTCATCCAAAAAATCATACACCACATCAAACAGGATTCATTTCAGGGATGCAAAGCTGGGTCAATATACCCAAATCAATTAATATAATTCATCACATTAACAGGAGCAAGGATAAGAACCACATGGTTATCTCAATAGATGCAGAAAAGGCATTTGACAAGATTCAACACCCATTGATGATGAAGGTTCTGGAAAAATTAGGAATCCAGGGAACATTTCTCAATAAAATAAAGACTGTATATGACAAACTTACAGCCAGCATTATACTTAATGGTGAAAAACTAGTCATTTCCTCTTAAATCAGGAACAAGACAAGGCTGTCCATTCTCCCACTTTTCTTCAATCCAGTATTAGAATGCCTAGCTACAGCAATAAGACAAGATGCAAACATAAAATGGATACAAATAAGGAAAGATGAAGTAAAACTCTCCCTCTTTGCAGATGATATGATCTTGTATTTAAAGAATCCCACGGACTCCACTCCCAAATTATTCAAGCTTATGCAAAACTTGGGCAAAGTAGCAGGGTATAAATTTAACCTTCAAAGTCCAATGGCTTTTCTGTATGTCAACAATGAGAAAAGGGTGGCTGAAATCAGGAAAGCAACTCCATTTGTAATAGCTCCACAAAAAATAAAATACCTAGGAATTAACTTAACCAAAGAAATGAAGGACCTCTATGATGAAAACTTTAAAACCCTGAAAAAGGAAATCAAAACAGAACTTAGAAAGTGGTAAAAACTTCCATGCTCCTGGATTGGAAGGAGCAACATCATGAAAATGGCAATACTTCTCAAGGCTATCTACAAATTCAATGCAATACCTATCAATATCCCAAACTCATTCTTCAAGGAATAGAGGAGACAATCCAAAAATTCATATGGAACAATAAAAGACCCTGAATAGCAAAAAAAGATCCTTAACAGAAAGAACAGTGCTGGAGGAATATCAATACCAAATTTCAAACTCTACTACAATGCCATAATATTCAAAACAGTACTGGCACAAGAACACACCTCAGGACCCATGGAATAGAATTGAACCTACAGATATATAGCAATCTAATCTTCGATAAGGAAGCTAAAAAATTAGAATGGAAGAAAGACAGACTTTTAAGTAAATGGTGCTGGCAAAATTGGTTAATACCTTGTAAAAAAAAACAAAGCTAGATCCTTATATATCACCCTACACAAGAATCAACTCCAAATGGATCAAAGACCTTGGAGTCAAAGCAGACACTCTATAAACATTACAGGATGCAATAGGAGAAACCCTAGGTATACTTAGCACAGGCTGAAATTTTATTAATAAAGACCCAGAAACATAACAAATCAAAGAAAGGTTGGACAAATGGGATTGCGTGAAATTGCAGGGCTTCTGCAAGGCAAAGGACATAGCTAGCAAGATTAATAGAAAGCCCACAGATTGGGAGAAGATCTTCATTAGCCATACAATGGACAAGGGTCTCATATATAAAATATACCTGGAACTCAAAAAATTAAATCCCCCGACAACAAATCCTCAAAGAAACAACTGCCCAATAAGTAAGTGGGCTAAAGACTTAAAGAGAAACTTCTCTGAAGAGGAAAGAAGGATGGCCAATAGACATATGAAGAAATGCTCAACTTCTCTAGCCATAAAAGAAATGCAAATCAGCACAACATTGAAATACCACCTCAGCCCAGTTAGAATGGCTCGAGTCAAGAACTCTAATAACAGATGCTGGAGGAGATGGGGACAGAATGGAACCTTACCGCATTGTTGGTGGTTGTGTAAAGTTGTTCAACCACTTTGGAAAGTAGTATGGAGTTTCCTCAAAAGACTCCACGTAAAGCTCCCCTATAACCCAGCAATCCCATTTTTTGTGCATTTACTCAAATGATCACAAACAAGACCACACTAAAGCTACCAGCACAACTATGTTTATTGCAACATTATTTATCATAGGTAACATATGAAACCAACCCAGATGCCCATTAGATGAATGGATCAAGAAAATGTGGTATATATACACAATGGAATTCTATGCCTCCATCAGAAAGAATGACATTGCCCTATTTGTTAGGGAATGGAAAGACTTGGAAAAAATTAAGTGAAGTAAGCCAGGCCCAAAGAAACATAAGTCCCATGGTTTCCCTTATTTGCAATAACTAGTATATGTCTGAGTCAAGCAGAAAAGGTAAGATAAGTTCATGTTAGGTGAAATGATCCACAAGATAAGTATTCAAATGTTTTTATTTTTCTTGAAATTGTTTCTAACATATTTATGAGATGATTTCTTTGTTGCTTTGTATGTCCCTCCCCCACGGTATAACCCCTGCTTTCATTATATTTGATGTTGGTATAATTTGTGGAGGGAAAGGGCAAAAACAAACCTTTAAATAGGGATACATTGGACCCATTGCAACGATGAGCTATACAAGTCATTATGTCGAATAACGAACTTTACAACTTTCACTGGGGATGGGGAGTTGGGGGGGTAGGGGAGGAGATGGGAAGGGATGGAAAGGGAAAACAATGGAGGAGGCAACAATGCTTGATAAGAAATGTACTCATTACCTTGCCCATGTAATTGTAACCCCTCTGTATGGTATTTTGCCAATAAAAAATTTTTAAAAATTGTCACAAAACACATTTTTTGACAGAATAAACATTAGTGTATCACCTAGAATCTGGGTATGGTTAGTAACTCTAGAGGATTTTCTCATACTTTCAGAATTTTCATAAACATATATAATAGAAGTCAAATGAGGTGGTTTATACCTATAATCATAGCTACTCTGAAAATGGAAATGTCGATAGTTGCAGCTCAAGTTCAAGCTGGAAAACATACAAGAGACCTCCATCTCAATCAATAAAAGCTGGGTGTGCCAATGTATGGCTGTCATCCTACCTATGTTGAACATAAAACTAGGAAGTTCACTATCCAGGTATCCTAGGAATAAACAAATACAAGATTCTATCTCAAAAACAATCAAAGCAGGGGCTAGGAAGTTGGCTCAGTGGTAGAGCGCTTGCCTTGCATGCCTGAGGCACTGGGTTTGATTCCTCAGCACTACATAAGCAAAAAGAAAAAAGCCAGAAGTGGCACTGTGGTTCAAGTGGTAGAGCGCTAGCCTTGAGGTGAAGCGCTGAGGAACAGCGCCCAGGCCCAGAGTTCAGGCCCCACAACTGGACCCAAAAAACAAACAAACAACCAATCAATCAAAGCAAAAATTGCTGGATGTGGCATGATTCAGTGGTCAGGTGCCTGCCTGGCAAATGCAAGGCTCTGAATTTGAATCCAAGTACTTACCTCAAAAAATTAAAAGTAAACAATATGAATTAATTCTCTAAATAACTTCTCAGTGTAATTATCTTATATATTCTCCAAATAATCTTGTAGTGAACACAGAGAATTGATTAAGCCAGATAAATATAATACTCCAGAATCATAGAATGGCTCAGAGGTCAGCTCTGAGATCAATTCAGTGTCTGGATCTTACTGTTCTTAGATCCACAATCTTATGGGAAAAGAAAAAGAATGTACAATTAAAATACATTTATTTACAATCTTCATCCAATTTCACATATTGAAATTCTACCTCAAATATAATGTTACAGAAGTTGTCCTTTGTGTGTGTATGTGGATATGTGGATGGTAATTAAGTCGTGGAGGCAAGCCTTCATTAATGGTATTTAAATAAACAAAACTGAATAGATTTCAATCCTGATCTTTAATACAGTGCATCAATCTGAAAAACAAAAATCCTGACTATGCTGGCATTGCAATCTTGGGCCTCCAGGCTCCAGAATGTAGAAATAAATCTGTTGTTTATAACCAATTCAGTGTCTGGTAATTTGTCGTCATACGTCAAGAGGACTAACATTAAGCCAGCTGAAAAGAACAGTTGTGGTTTTTTTCTTCTTTTTTTTTTTTGTCGTTCATGGGGCCTAAACTCTGGGCCTGGGAGCTGTCCCTCAGCTCTTCAGCTCAAGGCTAGAGCTCTTCCAATTGAGCCTCAGCTCTATGTCTGGCTTTTTCTGCTTTGTGGTGCTGAGGAATCAAACTAAGGGCCTCATGCATGCAAGGCAAGCACACTACCACTGAGCCACCTTCCCAGCCCTGGTTTCTCTATTTTCTTTTTCCATCTTTCCAGAGGCCCTCTGATATTGAAAAATGCTAAGACTCCATACAGAAAAATTTAAAAACTGCCCTGTTGTCCAACTCTGACTTCACAAATTTTGGAGTGTAAAGAATGACATCAAGTACCTAAGAGACTGAATACAGGACACTTCATTATCTTCTGCTTTGCTCATCAGCACCTGGTGCAAATTTACACTATATAAACAAGTCAACTAACAGTAGTTATAACAAATTTTAAAAATGCATAGCCTGAAAACACTTTATGAACACTCGCACTGTAGTCTCATTGGCTCCCATATCCAAAATAAGAAACAGAGGCTTAAAGAGAGGTGGGTAATTTACCCCAGGTTGCAAAAACTGGTATATTGGTACATTTAAACTCAGACTACTCTATATCCATACTTAGGCTAACATACTATGGGCATTTATTTTTCTACAGAAATAAAAGTCTCACAGAACTTTTTTCAAGTTCTAGACATATGTTCTACCATGATATCTCTATCCTGGGTGCTTTACTGGTGCCCCCAAGTCATATCAGCTGAAGTTGATACATCTGTACCCACTCAAATAAAAATGGCTGAGACTTGGGCAACTGTAGTTTTATAATCTCCCATGCAGTAAAAATGTGTAATTAACAGTATGAAATCCTGGGCTAGAGAATAAATTGTCTATAATGGTGTTAGGCCCACCTCGCAAATCTTTCTTGGTCTCTCTCCTTCCTTCCTTTTTAGTGGTGGGGATTGAACCCAGGACCCTGTGCATATTAAGAAAGTGCCTTAACTCCAAGCTATATGACCATTTCAATCGCTCCAATTTCACTCTCCAATTCACTGCTACATTGTTCCTGATACTTTACATTTCCTGAGCATAATATTTGGAGATTATTGCACTTCATAAGCTTTTCATCATTTTACAGAATATTTATTTTCTCCTTCCTATGTATCAAGACACTGTGCAAGAAGGATTTTGTTGAACTCTCCAGGCAGAGTTCATGGCTCATCATCAGGTTCGATTTAAATGCATATCATTATATTATTACATTTATAATAACAACGCACTTAAATAATTGTTTCTCTTCTTCAGACTATTGGTAGACCCAATAGTCTGAATAGAATAGAATTTTTCTTGTCTTATTTTCCTTTTTTTGACTTGGTACATTTTCTTGATTGTATAGAACTGTTTTTTTCCAAGAATATTTTTTTCAAGACATTTCTGCATATTGTGTATACTACAATTAAGAGATTTCCAGCCAAAGAAAACAACTCAGAATTCTAGAGGTTAATGACTATACTCTGGATTCCTGTGCACTTGGCACTGCATTTGGCATCTCAGTGTTACAACAATAGACAATCTATATTGAAAGTTGCTTTCTTTTTGGTTTCCCATTTTGAGCCATATAAATCATTTAAGGTGTACAGCAATTTAACCATGGGAGTATGAGCTGGTAATCTTTTTTTAAAAAAATTTTTATTGTAAAGATACTGTATAGAGGGGTTACAGTTACATGAGTAAGGTAATGAGTACATTTCCTCTTAAGCATTGTTACCCCACTCTTTGTTTTCCCCCTACATTCCCTTCCCTCGTTATTCCCCAACTCCTCCTTCCCCCTATCATGAAATTGTGAAGTTCGTTTTCAACATAGTGTATTGTACATCTCATTGTTACAATTGGTCAACCTGTATCCTTGCTTCAGCATTTTGTTATTTCCCTTCCCCTCCCCAAATTAGAAAAAAAAATGTATATACAAGATGCAGGGAACCGGAATGAAATACAGTGACAACAGAGGATATATGAGCTGGCAATCTTTAGCCTTCAAATTCTAAAACAAAAGCAAGCAATGAATGATAAAAATTGTTCATAAGGGTACTCTCAGCCTTCCAATTGGTGTTCTGATTCTTCCATTAAAATAAAATCTTGTTAGAATCAAATTCTGATCCAGGCTAAAATGCAATACCCATGAAAATGAAGACATTAAGTTGGTATTAGTTAAATATGCCTTCCTACTAATGGAATGCCATGGAAAAGGGTTTTACAAAAATGATGATAGCAAGAGGGATTTTGGACAAAGGCATTATAGTGGGTAAGGCGTGTAAAAGTTACAAAACTGGAACTTCATGCTGGGAAAAAGATTAACTTCACAGGGAGGAATAACTTACTATTTTGGATGAGCCAAATTAAGATGGATGATTTGATGATGCATTTAATATTATGGAGACAACAAAGAGTTTCAGTGATTGAGACAGTTCAATTAATTATGGAATATATAAGCACTGGACTCCCATGTAATCATTATAAGTGATGTTCTTATGCAATTTCTAAGGATGTTATTGGATAGAAAATATATACATGATATAATGAGATGAAAAGTCAAATTATAAAGTAGGCTCACACCTGTAATCCTACCTACTCACAAGGGTGAAATTTGAAGATCATGGTTCAAAGTCAGCCACTGGAGGAAAATCTATTTAACCACCAAAATGCCAGAAATGGAGATGTGGCTAGCGTTGAGGAAAAAGAAAAGCAGAGAACAATGTGTAGGCCAAGAATTCAAGCTCCAGTTTTGGCAATAAACAAATGAATAATTAAACAAACATATGACCCCAAAGTGAAGGAAAATATATATATGCATATATGCGTGGCAGAAGGGTCTAACTGTGGTGTTCCAGTGTTCACCTTGTGGAGCTCCAGAATGGGGACAGCACAAACATTTACTTAAAGGAAATCAAAAGTGACAATATATTGGAAATGATCTGTACACTTGGGGGGGGGTGATTGAGAGAGCGAGGGAAAGAGGAAGAAAAATGAGGGAGGGGAAACAAGTTAGGAAATGTTATCACAACCTTACTTATGTAACTGTAACCCCTCTGTACATCACCTTGACAATAATATTAAAAAAATAAAAAACAAAACAAAAGTGTTTATTTATGTTATATTTAAAAGTATATTTTAAAAAGAATTATAGGCATTATTTAAATTTCTAATGCATGGCCACACTCTACTGGAGTGTACTGGAATTTGGAGAGAAGTACATGAGTCCATGAGTAAGGACCCCAATAAGAATTCCACAAAGGAATGTCAACATGGACCAAAGGGTCCTACCCATAGTACCTTGCTTCTACAGCAAATCACACAATCTCCCAAATCCACATAATTTAATCATTTAAAGGCAAATGATGAACCAACATCTCCATTTGTAGAAATACATACTTGCGACAAGGATGGAAAAGGCACCGAAAGCCAAAGTAAATGTGATGCAATTTTAAGGAAGATTCCATAGATAAAGGAATGTGTCCCACACATTTCCAACTCTAAATCTGGGAAAGTTAGTCATCTTTGTCATACTAATAAAAACCACAAAAAAGCTAACTGTAGAATTCAAAAGGATTGCATGAGAACAGGTGTTCATTGTGACAGCACAGCAACTTCAGTGCAAATTACTATGTCTCTTTCCTTGTTTTCTTCCCACCTCATTCTTGAATTCTGAAGGTGAGATTCTGAGGAGCCAGTTTTCTTTGCTCCAGTAATTAATGAAAGGGAACAGGTGATTGGAGATACAATTTCTTCACATAGTTCTTGGATTCTCATTCTTTATTAAGCTTACTGAGTACTAATGGGATTGTAAAACACAAGATAGTCCTAAGTTTTCCACTAATTTTTTAAATGCCTGCTGCAAGAACAATCAAAATTAACAAAAGAAACAACTCAGAAAGATATTTGTGGTGTATTGATACCAGGAGAATTTGAAATGTCACATGTAAATACCAAATGACATTTACAAAGCACAAACCCTAATTCTTCTGTGAGCTAATGTGATAATTACACATTTATATTTTCCAACAAAATCACCATTGAGAACAGCACAGCCAATTTCAATCACAGAAGCAAAGCTGCAAAGAATTGCTAAAATTTTCACATATTCATTCCTAGAGTTGAGAGGGTTGGTTCTGCTGATGTTGACTGTTTGATCCTTTTCTTCCTCACAAATAAATGTGCCTATGTAGAGCAATTTATGTCTATATCTTAACTTCATGGGTGTCTAGCCTTTCTGGTCTGATCTTCAGTCTGAGTACCAACTATGTTTATGAACATGGACCATCCCTTAAGCAGAAACACACTCTAAAACAGTTCTAACAGAAACATCTGTGATAATGGATATATTCCATATATGCATTGTCTAATAGACTAGCCACTGGCTATATGTGGCTACTGAACCTCAAATGTGAATTAATTCTTCCAATTTCAGTTAAATGAAATTTTAAATAATGAGATGCATCTATTCACTGTTAACTGGACAGCTCAGTTACCAAATAAGGAAGCTGAAGTTCTCACAACGACGTGATAAAATATAATCCAAATGAAGAAGGTTCCATGCCTGCATGCCTGTGAATTATCTGAGCTTTTTTGTCTTATAGAATTCAGTCATCACTCACCTAGATTGACAGCTTGGAGGAAAGGAGTGGGAGATAAACACAAGCTACTTGGGATACTGAGAATTGCTCCTTGAAGATGAGGGTTGTGCATGAATCTTTTCTGTGTTTAGTAGACAGCAAAGTGTGTAGAATCCTGTAGGTAGAAAAATAATGTTTGTATTTCCATATGTCAAACAGGTGCTCTGTTTATCAAAACGGGGGAGAAGTCAGACAGGTGAATTCTTTAAATATACAAACAATATATAGAAAATTTGCTACATTCTATTCCATGATAGGCCCTGGAATAAACTTTGGTTCTTTGTACCATACTCTGTAAATATTCACACACTAAAAAACAGAAATATAATCCTTTATTACTGTTAAAAATACATAGGCTATCTTCATAAAAATATTTGTGGACCTATTTTTTCCTTAATTTCTTCCACACCTGCATTAAGAAATGGCTCTAAGAGAAAAGCTTCTAAATGTGTAAAATATGAACTCCATCTATGTCATTTGTTGAATTGTACTCTAGATAGGATTGAAGTCTCTACTTCATCTTAAGGCTTAGGGCTGGAAAAAGAATAAGTATTCTCAACAAATTGTCATGCCTCACTTTTAAGGAGATCTATGTATTTATGTATGTATGTATTGGTCTTGGTAGCTAGGACCCTTCAAGAAACAAAAGAAAAAGAACAATTCTTCGGCAGTCTCAAGTATTTGCCTATCTTCAAGTGAACATTAGCTGCTCTATATTCTATAGTATATTTGCAAGAATATTTTTGCAAGCTATTTCTAAGCTATTGTCATCCTCCAGAGTAAAGTTCAAGCATGCCTATTTCTCATTATATAGATGGCAGTTCCTCAAAGTCAGAACCCATTGTTTGTATAGGTTTCACATGTCTATCACTACTTCACTCAGTGGCACTGAGGGCTGAGAGATTCACTTCAAATATACAAATACACACACACATACACACACACATATCTCACTGGCTTTCACTATTGCTATAAAAATTAAGTCCTTTTTGTCTCTGACCGAAGAGCATTATAAATTGCCTAGCATCCATGAAAATGTGACAAATTCATTATTAACTTGCAAGTAGGTTAAATCTCAAGCTTCACACATTTCTAAATACTCATATGAAGAAAAATGTATTCCTAGAGTTTTAGTGTGCTTCTATATTACAAAGCTCTTAATTTTCATCTTATTTACCCGGAGGAGGCAACAATGCTCGATACCAAATGTACTCATTTCCTTGCTCATGTAACTGTAAGCCTTCTGTAAAGTATTCTTACAATCAAAAACGTACAAAAAGGGGAAAAAAGAAATTGAAAATCATGTACTTCCATTAGAACTAACTAAATTTAAGGGTTGTAACTTTCTATAGGTTTTTAAGGACCTAAGAAGTTTTGAATATGACCAAAAGACCTTTACTAAAAGTTGAGGGAGAGAGATCCAAAAGTGGAAGTAGATAGGCTACCAGAGCATAATTATGTAGCTTTAGTTCACTGTTACCATAACAGGAGTGCAAATCAATATGATGGTTCATCGTTACAGGACCAGTAGACATACTGGAAACTGACATCAGAGAATGGTCATTCATTGTGGGAAAACACAAATCAGGATGCACCAAAGGATGCAATCAACAGTGTCCAAAAAAGCAGCACAGAATGGGATAAAGTCATTGCAAGCATATATTTGATAAGTGGTTCACATCAAGAATATATACAGAACATCATCCCAACAACAGTACATAAACCAATTTTACAATGTGCAAAGAACTGAGATGTTTCTCCAGAGAAGACAAAGTGTTAACAAGCCCACAAAAAAGGTGTTTAATATCACTAATCCCCAGAAAGTGTAAGTCAAAATAATGAAGGAAATTACCACTTCATATGAATTAGGTGGGATAACTACTAAAAATAAAGTAACAATATTGACAAAAGTGTGGTGAAATTGGAACCTTTCTATGGGAAACAGTATGGCATCTTTTCAAACAATTAAAAACAGGAATATTCATACTTGTAATGCTAACCACTCAGGACAGGAGGCTGAAATGCAAGGGTTGAGGTTCAAAGCCAGCCCGGGCAGAAAACTGCAAGTTGACTGGTGGCTTAAAGTGATAGAACACTAGCCTTGAGGAAAAGTTCAGGGATTGTAACCTGTCCCCGAGTTCAAGCCCCATGACAAAAAATAAAGAAGGAAAAGAAAATTATCATATGATCCAATGACTACATTTCTGGGCATATACTCTAAAGATCTAAAAGCAAGGTCTGGAAGGGATCATTGTACATTCATATTCATTTTGTACAATACTCAAAACATGGAGGCAATCCAAGTGGCCATCAACAAATGAATAAGCTAAAGCAAATGTGGTTTTTACATAGTTGTATATTATTTCAACTTTAAAAAAAATTATGTTGTGACAGATGCTATATTATGGATGAATCTTTGGGACAATTTGCTAAGTGAAATAATCCAGTCACAAAAGATCAAATATTACATGATTCTACTTATGTCAGTTACATAGAACAGTCAAATTGATAGAGATAGGAAGCAAAATTGTACTTGATGCTTATCTTGAAGCAGAGGAGAGTGGAAAATTGTTTTAATGAATATAGAATTTGAATCTTGGAAGATGAAACGAGTGTGGACATTGAGCTTGTAGAATATTGTAAATGTACATACTACTACTATGCTCTATTCTTAAAATGATTAAGATAATAAAACCTGGGAGAGGAAAAGGAGAATGATGAAGGGGTAAGTATAATCAAGATACATTGTATGCCTATGTGGATATATCAAAATAAAATCCATTTATTTAACTAGGTAATGCTAATACAGAGTTTTAAAAAGATAACAAATTTTAAGTTACATTCATTTGACCGCAATTATTGAAAAAAAGAAGAAAACAACCACCACAGGCTGGGAAAACAACTTAAATTGCCAGTGTGCAATAAACCTGGGTTCAAAACTATATCTCACTTAAGTGTGTGAGGCTGCTTTTTAAACATGCTTTTATATTATTATGTTTAAGTAGTTGTACAAACAAGTTCCCATTCTACAAAACAATATATGAATACGAGGTGTCTGACAACATTATCACCCATCCCTCCTAACCCAACCCTTCTCTCACTTTTTTAAAAAATTGAGAGGGCTGGGAAGGTGGCTCAGTGGTAGAGTGCTTGCCTTGCATGCCTGAGGCCCTGGGTTCGATTCCTCAGTACCACATAAGCAAAAAGAAAAATACCGGAAGTGGCGCTGTGGCTCAAGTGGTAGAGCGCTAGTCTTGAGCTGAAGAGCTGAGGGATAGGCCCAGGCCCAGAGTTCAGGCCCCACTACCAGACTAAAAAATAAATAAATAAATAAATAAAAATTGAGAGATGTGATTACATAATTTTCACATATTTCACAGTATTGTGGAATCCTGATACTTAAAGTCAGAAACACATTTGAACCTTCCCAAGAAAAATTATCATTATCATGGTGTATAACGTTTGTGAATTCTGTGAGCTTTGACAATACAAATTATTTCTTCCATATCAGGTGATGTTTACATTTCTTGCCTTTTGCTATTCCCTCTTATTCCTCCTTTCCCATCACTGTCTTTGTGTTGCTTAGTTCTTTTCCTTTTACAACCAGTGCAGCTGATGGGCCCCTTTTTTGTATGTTGTTCCATTTCCCACTCATTATGTTCCTCCTTCTGGCTTCCCTCCGTTGAGTGCACTGAGACTGTTTTTAATGTAATGATAGTACGCTCAGGGAAATCATCCCTTTTGTACAAAATACATTGTCAGTTTGCTGTAATTTGGATGTTATCATACACATAATAGCATATGTAGCATATGAGATATGTTTCCTCTTTTTCTTATGCTTCAAAGTAGTTTCTAGTTGAACATAAAATGTATCATCTGTTCCCCATAAAAAAATAGTAAAACATTATACATGAGGTATATGGTATACATAGCAAAATATCTCAAGTGCCTACCATAATGTCCACCCTTCCTTTCTGAATCAATAGAGACACCTTTCGATTTAACTGAAGTCCAAGTTAAGTAAAATAATGATAACATTTCTCAATAATACAGATAAAAATGTTACCTGATAGCATCTAGGATATTGTCTTAAAGGACAGTACACACATGTTCTGTATTTCTTTATTTCCTTCTTTTTGTTCTTTCACCTCACTTCCTGGATCTTGGAAGTGATTACTGACATTTTAGGAGTCACCTTGGGCCAAGACAGTGAGGGCTAAATCCTAATGCTGGGGTATGCCTCCATCTTCTTGGAATCCTCATGCCTGTACTGTCTTCCTCTGGGCTTTCAACAGATAAGAGACTAAACCATTACTAGTTACATTGTTATGATCATTGAGTTCTCCTGTCCTTAAGATACTTACACTGTGGATTGATATGCACTCACAGAAAATACATAGTATTGCTTTTTATTATATATATATATATTTATATATATATATATTGTCTTTTAAGTAGTTTTACAAAGGGTCATCATTCAACAAGTCAGTTAATAAATACAATGCAGCTTGATCGATATCACTGCTTCTATCAGTTTTCTTTCATTTGTTCATCGAAACGTCATTAGCAGTTATATATTGAACATATTGTTCTGCTACTAAGAACTTGCTTCATCTGCAGCTAGATTCCTAAGTATGCTTTCAGATGCACAAATATGATCTTCAGGCTAAATGCAGCTCAGAATGTACCTTCAGGAGAAATTACTTCCCACAACAAAATACAGGACTATGAAGATAATAAAAGCACCCAGGAAATGGTGGCTCCTACTTCAACTGACTTTAGAAATACAGTCCAGTTATTTCTCTGCCCTAGATTTGCTAAAGGTATCTTGGCTCAAAGCAGAACTGTTGGCTCAAAGCAGAACTGAATTTGCCTCTGTAAGTAGAAATCAATTTGCATTCAAGGTAAGTGTGCAAGTTTAAGTCAGAGGGCTTTGCTGCTTCAAAACAGCAATTTAGATATCCAATCTCTCTGTCAACAGTGTTTCATGGGACACCACAATGTACAGTGTCCTGTGAGTAACAAGTGGAGATGTGCCATGCAGAGGGAGTTAAACCACTTCAGCTGGGTAGTTGTGGATAAATGGTGATGGTTGGAACTGGTTCCAACATGGTGGGGATGAATGATGCAGAAAAAAATACACACCTTGTTCCCATCAAGCTTTAGGTGCTAACACATGTGCTTTTTCTGACTATTGTCTGGAAAATGTCCCTCTACCCTCCATCCAAGCAAAAGTGTTTTCCGTGCTTGTGCTCTGAGATGGAGTATCCAGTAAGGAAAATTCCATAATCAAACTCTGAGATTGGGAAACCAATTACGAGACGCCATGTAGCACAAGCCCACCCACTGACCAATCAATCTAGGAACATGCCCTAAGGGGCAGAGACAAAGGGCTCTACATATACCTGAGGCATGTGGGCCCCTTCTGACCAGCTCTTGGTTCCTCTTTTCGCTGAGGAATCTGTTTCACTGCTCTGTTTTCGCTTTGAAGAAAAACTGCTTTAAAAACTTTTCTGCTCTCGAATTCTTTAAAGAAAACAAACTTGAGACAGAGACAATACTGCTATTCTGAAGATGCTGGGGGCAGGGAAGCCTTGGCCTTCAGCTTTGAGACTAAATTTAGAATTCGGTAACTTAGGTGCTGTGGTTTCAGATTAATTAGGTTTCAGGCTAATGTCTGCATTTTCTCAGTTCTTCCTAAAGTATTAGGAAAAAAACAACAACCACAACAAGAACCCAGTACTAGGCTAGCAAAGGCTCAAGAAATTCTCAGCTTGTCTTTTTTTTTCTTGTAAGACTCTAACAATGAAAATTTAATGCAGCAAACTAGCATCTTTGAGGTGTTAAATTCTGTAGAATGTGGTTTCTTTCCTTCCTCTTGTTCTGAGATAGAAACTGATCTATTCTAAAGCCAAAGGATATGATTTCTTCACCAGCTAGATCAGGTTCGCTAACTTTTGCTTTCTTAAAAACTGCTTAACTCCTGTAAGAGGGAATTGAAGACTGTCAGGCAGGAGCGATTGAGTGTAAGATGTGGGAAGTGTTTTCATACTCTGCATCTAGAGGGCTAGACAACATGTTCTGCTCGCTGCCTCAAGCAATTCAGAAAATGGCTTGCATTTTCTAAAACCTAAATCCAAAGTTTCACCTTCTCCTTCCCACCAAGAATTCTCCATCAGGCCTCTTCCTCCCATAGTGTCTTGGCAGCTTAGAACTGCTTTGCCTCAGAAATGTGGCATCAGAAGTGTGCCCTGTGGTCAGCCAAGCAGCTGGGATCTGACTGATTCATCTATGGTGCTGAATATGCTGCAGCCCAATCTGTGCTCTGTGCTCAGAGAGGCTTTCTTCTTTCTATTTGTGCTAGGAGCAGAAGTACAAGACAGGTTTGTTTGTTTGTTTTTTATAAAGGATCAGCCACACACAGCTGTTGGTTTCATAACCACTTCCTGAAGTGTTTGCCTAAGGGAGCCAAGACAATATGTGAATAAGGTGTTTTCACCTGGAAGCTCATAAGCCTCCATTCCAAAGAGGGAGCTGCTGATAGTAAATTCTGTCTGGGAATGGACTGAGTAGGAATTAGAATCTTTTTTGCTGAAAGTGATTGCTTGAGGGAAAGCACTGACTAAGCATAGCATCATCTTACAAAAAACTATTTTAACTAAAGTATATCCTGTTACTAAAATCGTTCTAGGGACTTGAGTCATAGTTTAATTCATAGAGTACCAGCTGAGTAAGAATTTTCTAACAATTTCTGGCCTGGTTTAGTGGATTGCTCTGAAACTCTTAAACCCCCTTTTTGAAGCCAGCTGAGCTTCAAAAGAGCCAATTGTGTAAGATTGTTAACACGACTTCTGATCAATACCAGAAGTAGTAACTCATTATGGGTAAAACCTGGGCAATCTTCCTACTCAGAGTAGTTGTTTAATTGGCTTCCTGTCAGTAACAAGCCCTTTAACAGAACTAAACTTTGTCATGCTAAGTACTTTTCAACTTGGTGGTCTTTCTTGGGATATTGGGTTACACAGGGGAGTATTCCCAACAATTTGGGGACTAGTCCAGGATCCTTGTTACACAAGGGGGATGTGGGGAGACCCTCAGAAGAGACACATCCTGCCTTGTTGAGGTAGCTCAAGGTTGGGTTAAACACCATCCGTTGTGGTTAATGATGGAAAGTGTATCAGCAATGTCAGGAAAGGGCCCAAGGAAGCACCCCAATAAAAAATAACCTCATGCATTGGCCGTGAGAGGAAAAATTGAACTAGAGCATATTACCTTGTTGGTTGGGGATTATCATGGGCTGAATGTGTCTTAGGCACAAAGAGAACTTGAGTCTTGAGGTGCATTTTCATTCTCTGGCCCAAGGATAAAAATGTGGGAGCTGGATCCTGGGCCACCTTGTTTTCAAATGTCATCTATCTGTGCCTCAAAAATCCATAGTCGCTGCTTGATGAACTGAAAATAAACTACCTAGTTCCTCACTCTATAACACTATGATGATCACCAGTGTGTTCCGACTCTGTAAACCTGCTTCTCAAATCAGTCACCACTTTTCTTCCTGTGGAATAAAATATATTGTTGACTTCTCAAAAAAAAATGTGGGAGCTGGAGGAAGCCATATTCGAGAAATCTCCAGTAAGGGGACAGTTGAAAATGAGAGAGGTGCACAAGAAACTTACAATAGGGAGGATTGAGTGCACCAAAAACAAATCACAAGAGGCCTGCTAAAAGGGGGAATAAGAATTCTAGGCCTAAGGAACCCAAGAAAAATGATCCAAGGACCTGCTTCTGATAATCCACTGGGAGAATATTGACAAAGGTCTGAGAACACTCATAAATAATGGATAATTTTCATTATGGAGCTCCATAAT